>NC_089871.1:10489321-10769321 GCF_036373705.1 Amia ocellicauda
TAATTCAAATCCTCTTCAACTCAATATACCATGCCCAGGGCTGTAACTAGGGTAGGGCAAACAGTGCAGTCGCCCAGGGCACAATTCTGCGGGGGGCAGAAAAATTACAGAAATGTATTGTCAACATGCAACATTCAACTGCAGCTGTAGATCACGTGAAAGCTTATGATGTCATATACTTAGATTTTCTAAAAGCTTTTGATAAGGTTCCACACCAAAGACTGATCCTCAAATTGGAAGCTGTAGGCATTCAGGGTAATGTAAGTCGCCCTGGACAATAATAATAATGTAAGTAGATGGATTATGAACTGGTTGATGTATAGGAAACAGAGGGTGTCGATTAGAGGAGTTGCTTCTAACTGAAGTGAAGTTGTTAGTGGAGTTCCACAGGGATCAGTACTAGGGCCTTTGCTTTTTCTAATCTATATTAATGATCTGGACTCTGGGATAGTTAGCAAACTTGTCTAATTGTCTCGACAGCACAGGCTATTCAACGGGACTTAGATAATATTCAGTTGTGGGCCGACACCAGGGAGATGAAATTCAATGTGGACAAGTGCAAGGTATTACATGCAGGTAAAAAAAAATGTCCACTATTATTACACTATGGGAGGAGCACAAAAATGCTTACTTGCCTTGGTGCCAAAAAACCTAGTTACGGCTCAGACCGTGCCCCCCTGATAGTCCCAACCCCTCCCACTCTGCCATAGTCCATACCAGCCACCAAGCCCCTAGCACTCTTTCACACCCACCCACTCCCTTGTCAAGATTTCCATCTCAACCCTGCCTCTCCAGACCTCCCTGACCTCGAAGTGCTGGAGCAGTTGCTTGGGTCGGACCCGGATCATCATCTCGTACTGCCCCATGTGCCTCTGCAGCAGCTCCTCATAGGTCAGCTGAAAGGTCACTTTGCTGGCCGCCGCGATGTTCACTGACACAGAGAACTTCTCCATCTTGCGGCCAGATGCCCTGTGAATGTCCACACAGGGACACAACAGACACAAAGCAGTGAGGGGAGAAGAGAGGTGGATGGGTTGACAGACAGAAAGACAGACATATCGATAGATAAGTAGATAGATTGATAAATAGATAGAAAGATGGAGAAATGGAAAGACAGAGAGATGGAGAATGGGAGAAACAGAGACAGAGAGACAAAGAGAAAGCGCAACAGAGATGCAGAAATTGAGAGATGGAGAGACAGACACAGAGGTGTGATTTTCATGGCCTGTGTTTACAGTTTTACAGTATTACTATTTTCACACTGAAAATGGTTCTGTGAACACAATATCGCAAATCATTAGTTTAGGTACCAAAAGACAATTTCAACAAATCTATCAGCATTATTCACCTATTTTCACACAAATTTCAAATTAACCCACTTTTGCTAAACCCAGCACACAGTCCTCTTCATAAAGCACAGCCTTCACCAGTGACACCTCATGTGATCGTGTAGAAAGCACTGTCATTCAATATACCAAACTCCAATCAATAAAGCTCAACACTATTAACACACTGTCCTCAAGGTGCAAACACAATTAAACTTAATTGTTCAAAGAGCAATCAGAACTTTGGTATGAATGAAAAGGCCACAGGTTAGCTCATCTGGGTTTTGCAACATCACTCTCTGTGCAGCCATCAGCCACCATGGTGTCCTCCACCATCTGCTCACGTTCCTTGATGGTCTACAGGATGCTCTGTTCCAACAGGAGCACAGGGAGCCAGGGCGCCCAGAGCAGCCCAGTTAAATTGTCAATTGGGACAATTTCAGTTTCCACCATTCTGCGCTGGTCTGTAACTGGTTCAATGACAACCCAACAGTCTCTAAAGTGAGTGTCTCATTTTGTCTGAGACTACTGAGGTTTGGTCAGTAAGGTGTGGGTTCTTTATTTGTGTTTATTGTTTGGAGTAAATGCACTCTAATTTCAGGAAACGTGTGTAAATGGTTCTGAAGAACTGTAATTGTGACCCTTAAAACACCCCTCATCATGGTCCTGAGGGGTCAGTCTGGCTTTAAAGCACAGCAGTTAGTGGACAGTGCTGTCAGTGGACAGGGGTGGAGCTCTTACTTGACCAGCCCGGCGGTCTGTCTCTGCCTCACAGCCTGCTGATACTGCTGCTTGGCCTGCTCTTTCTCCTTCACCTGGCCCAGGTACGTCACTCCATCAATCACCCTGACCGCAGAGAGAGAGATGGGGGGGCAGGGTTCAAACCACAGTGTGTGTTAACAGTAGCTTCACAGGAATTTTTAATTTGTAAATATATAACTAAATAAAAACTCCATAAAAGTGAATAAAACAGTATTACTGGACTAGGCTGGGGAGGGCTGTGTTGGACTGGATTAGTCTTGACTGGACTGTACCATACTGGACTGGACTGAATGAATCTGTAGTATACAGGACTGGACTGGATTAATCTGGACTGGACTGCACTGGGTTACTGACATGCTGAAGTTGGTGATGAAGGCCGTCTTTGGCAACTCCATGTCAAACAAGACCTCATGGGAAACATTGCCTCGGTTGACCGCTCGACTGGTCATCACATTGTGGGCGAAGTGAGAGGTCACCTTACAGTCCACCTTCACACTGTACACATCTATATCTGACGCACCCTGGAGAGAGAGAGAGAGAGAAAGAGACAGAGAGAGAGACAGAGACAGAGAGAGAGAGAGGAGTACTGAACATGCTACCCAGCTCTTAGGGCTTGCTGTGGTTGCTGGTGTGTTTGTGTCCCAATGTGGAGTGCTATCTGATCTGTTCCCCCCCGCAGACATCTCAAGACGTCCTGCAACCACATGAACTCACCTCTTGCCCACCACCCCACCTCAAATGACCCCAAACCTCTGCGGACTCTGCCCCCATCCTTGGATACAGTGGGCAGACACACACACACACACAATACTCTATACACAGCATTCTCCATAAAAACAAACAACATTTGCCAGAACCTCTGTTATGGTTCAAGATGACAGAAGCAGACCTGAAACAATGTCTCTGATTCCACTATGAGTCGTGTGTCCAAAGGGGGGACTGTAGTGGGAAAATTTACTTCTATTATTTTCTTAATATTCTTTGTATTATTAATTGATTCATGTTGTTAATTCAGTTCTGTCTGTAATGTAAATCATTAGTTTGTATTTACCCCTTTCTGGGAACTACTTTAATTATTATTTTCCTAAAACATTTTAGTCTGTTGTTTCTTACCAAACTAAGGATGCTACAGAAATCTACCAAATTCATGTGACCCTTCCTCTGACTTAAGGTTCATTGTTTCTTGAATTGTATACAACTACTTCTACCAACCATTGTCTTTTCAAATATTCAATGAACCATTGTTTTTGCATACTTCATCAATTACTGTACTATTATGCATGTGGTAAACTGAAACCTATATAACTGGCTTTAATGAGATCACTTCTGATAGAAAAAAAATGTAACCTATTGTTCATCACAAGATACAAATAGGCTTCTTCCAACTCTCATTGCTAGTTATTTTCTTCACTTCGTGTGAGAGGAGAGCTCCAGGTTAACCTGTATTTATGTTTTTTGTAATAAACGTGTATCCTGGGATTTACTGAAACCACTACAACTCTATACACCAACATGTGTATAAATCAGCATATGGATAGTGACACACACATACACTCACACTCACACAAACTCACAGACAGTACAGAACAAACTCACACAGTATGGGCATACTCACCACATCAGGAGAGCTCCTCTTCTGTTAAATAAATACATACATAAACAAACAAACACACAAATTAATCAATTAATTAACCAATGTTTAAATAATGCATCAAAACAAACTACAACAACAGAAAAACAACAGAATACATCACAGTGTTCATTTTTTCAGGAGCAGAATGTACATGCCCTCTTACTAAAGTACTTGAGTACATTTGCGTGAATGTTGCAAATGCAGGACAGTATTTTATGGCTCGAGTATCTGAGTATCTGAGTCAAGTTTTACACAACCGACCACAATGCTGCACACTGGGAGACACACCTCCTGACATTAACACCTGACTGTCTCTACCACCTCGCTATTACGTGTCTATGTATGTGATGATGGTTTGTTCATTTACAGTAAGGTTGTTGCACATTGTGTATTAAGGTGCATTAATGACTGACAAACTGTGTGAGCTGCCTTGGATAGAGATGTCTGCAAACCTGACTCATTAACTATCTAAATAAATAAATGATAGACTCATAGATTAATAGATACATAATAGTTAAATACAAACATACATACATACATGTTATAATGAATTCAGCCTATTTGACAGCAGTATATGGGCACAGGTATAGCTCTGAGTGATGTCACAGTCATTAGTCAGGAGAAGAGCAGACAAGTCTCTTAAAAGCAAATTACCTTGAGGATTCTGCCTCCTGTGTCTGAGAGAGCCTGTCAGAGTGAAAGAGAGAGAAGGAGAAAAAAGACAAAAGTGTAAAAGAAAGACAGAATGAAAGAGGGGGGGACATAAAAATGTCAAACATTAAACAAAAATACGTGCCTACATGCCTACATACATACATAACTGGAGCACAGAAAAAACATCTACCCGTGCTTACAGAGTTAACAGCACTGACCACCAACTGAGTGCATCAGGGTGCCCAGTCCAGGGTGGCCAGTGCACAAACACAGTGCGGGAGCAGACAAGCAAGCGTACCTTCAAACCTGAGTCCTCTGGGATCACCAAGTGGGCAGGGGTCACAGCTGGCAGCCACAGCCCCAACAGCAGCAGCGGGGGCAGCAGCCTGGACATGGCGAGAGACGGGGGGCTGCTATAACCCTACAAAAGCGGACGTAGGAACGAATAGGAGATTATCCAACGAGAAAAGGAGAACCAGAGAGAGCTTGTTGAGCTGAGCTCTGGCGTAATGACTGTGGGCTCAGTATTTATATAGGAGGGACCCAGCCAGCCTCCCCTCCTCTCCCCGTGCCGTGCACTGCCGAGCTCAGCAGCCTCTCACTGTCCATACCAGAGCAACGACCCCACGCCTGTTCACCCAGCCTGCACTGATTGTGGACAAAAAGTAAAATGTACTTTGCCTTCCGTGGATGGAATGAACACCTGATTATGAATTATGTCCACAAAATGATGAAAGGAAAACTACATTTTGTGCACAAAATGTAAAAGTTGCATTTCATTTCACGGTCAAAATGAAAACACTGTTTCATCAGATTCAGCCTTAAGAAAGAGAGACTGTGTGGGTGTGTTTTGATTGAACAACTAAAACTCATCAGTTAATTAGATAATTGAGCTATAAAAAAAAACCTCACTTCTGTTTCTTAATAAAGCTTGTTAATTAAGTTCTTTACAGCTGTGAATTAATTCAGATTATGCATATGTCTACAAACACATTCATATACACAAACACACAAGCACACATACATACATAGAGACTCTCATACTGCACTTTACCCCAGAGGACAGAGCAAACAATCCTTCCCACAGCTTCTCGTGTTTTTTGGTTTTGTTTTGTTTTTTTAGGCGAGAGTGCATCCAGCCCCACTACAGGCAGCCCAGAACTCCACTGTTTCTATAGACTGAAAAAAACTCAGAGATTACATAGATAACCTTAAACAAATAAGACCTTCAATACACAGTAAATACTCTTTTCATTTATATTTATATTTATATTTAACAAAATGTTATATTTATTTTATATCTGTTTAAATATAATAAATATATAAATAAATGGATATATACCTTGAGGGACATTTATTTATTCCAACATTTTTCAAAAATGTGTCTATCTGCTTACTTATTTATGTATTCCTAAATGTATTTATTAGTTGATTTATTAATTAATTATCTTATTTCTCCATTGCCACTTAGCTTTTCTCTTAAATGTTCCAATTTGTATTCACTTTCTTTTTACATTTTAATGTTTTTGCATTTTACCATTCCAAAACCGCTGCAGAAAATGAATCCTTTTGAAACTTAGTTCCTTTCTGTTGATTTCAAATATATAAATTAAACTATTGTTATTGAGATTTGAAAATGTTAGGAACTCAGGGGTTTGGGGAAATTGGCTAATTGTTTAGTGTTTTGTGTTTAGAGTTTTGAGTGCATGAGATGTATTTTCAGAAAACTGTAAAAGAACCCCTTCTTTCTAATGTCCCACTGCAGAACTAAATTTCATATTTCTAGAGTTTTAAAGCTGACTCAGTTTCTCTTTGGACCTGGCAAGGCCTGACTCAGCCTTCTCAACAGTATAGATTATTTATATCATTTCAAATATAGTTATCTTTGCTCTGCATTCTATTGTTGCCCTGCATCTTGTAGTTTTACAGAACTTGACCAAGAGGTTATTCATTCATAAAGTCAATGTAGTAAGTAATTTAAATGTCTCTTGTTAATTAGTTACAATTTGCTTAGTAAGTTTGTTTGCACCAATCAAGAAGGAAAGAATTGTCTTCTCTGTCTCATAAAATACGAGATGTAACTTAGAATTGTTGAGACTGTCTGAGGAAGCTTCTCCTGTCAGGCTCCCCTGCAGCTGATGGAATAAAGAATCAACCTTCTACCACACAGCGAGGCTCATGCTATTTTCTGCAACTCTTTACCCACCACATTAAGATATGGTAGATCGAATTAAAATTAAAATGTAGTTTTATTTGAGAAGGAAAAGTCACTACGGCTAAAGAGAGAGGGGTTTGTTTGTCTATATTCGATCTGCAAAATATGCCATTCAGCTGCAATCAGGGAAGAAAACAGCTGGTTTGGTTCAAGGTCCGTTTCAGTCCTGTCCACAGTCCCACACTGCAAGTGTCCCACTTCTCTCTGTCTGTCTAATTTAAGGTGACTAAATAATTGTAGGTCAAGTTGGCCATTTTAAAAAGCGGGATTATTGTTGTTTTTAATTAAAACCTTGTAAAAGTACACATTGCTATTGATCCGAGTATTAGTAGAAGTATATTTGAATTATTATGTTGTATAGGCTACATCTCAATCAGACACGGAACCCATGCAAAACTTCCAGGCTAGCAATCCAATTCTGAAATTGCGGTTCGCTCACACACTTGCTCAGTCAACATATTCAGCAAACATTTACCGTCATTTCTTTATTTTAGTTACTATTGTGAATTTTGAAAAGCAATTTCATTTACTTTTCAGTAATAATGCTCTCCAATGCCAAGGCATACGGTAATTCATGACGAGATAAACACTAAGCGAAACCATTTTAATTGGTTCATAAGCCAATAACTAAATATGTATAACTTTCAGAAACTTACTGCACATTTTTCTGAAGTGTGACGAAAGATTTTATAGTAATTTGAAATAAATCAGGATACTTGTCACTGTGTAATTAACACTTTTGTCATCATATGAATTCAAATGAAATTAGAATTGGCTGTCTGAAAAAAGCTTATTGTACTTCAATTGAACTGTTTTCACAAGTTAACATTTCCCACAGTAACTAGCCAGACAGATAATCATCAGTCTACTGATCCAGGTTAACATTAAGTAACTGCTGTAATTGTAAACAAATAAGTCTATATTGATATGATGCAAAAACAATATCATTAACATGCCATAAAAGTAGCAATAAGGATGCTATAGCTCTATGCCTCTGCTTGCCTTATTAATTGCTAATGTAAGTCTACTTCTCTTTGAGACATGAAATGTTATAGCAATCACAGATCCGTTTCCACTATGTGTTGTTGTTGTTGTTTGATGGTAGATAATATTTGATATAATTTATTATACACTTATTTGGCTTTACATGCTAAACAGATGTGAGAGATTAACACAAGATAAAGATGAAGGTGGATTGGCATTTCATCAGCACCCTCCCCAACCCCCCCCCCCCCCGCTTTCTGTTATTTTCATGCGCACATTACTACCTAATATGAGAACATTTAATAAAACCACTTTAAACGCTGTGCTAAGTTATGTTATACTATGTTCTATTTTCTCTCTATTGGCTGAAATGTATTTGAGTGACTTAGAGAAAAAATATTAAACCAATATAATGGGGGAAAAAATGATTAAACGTTTTTCTTTATGGGAGAAATCATGGTATATTGATTTATTTGTATGCATCTGTAAAAAATAAAAATAAAACAACACATGGGAAGTGGTCACCCGAGAATATAAGAGCGTGCACTCAGGGTGTTAGGTTTAAAGCTTTTATTTATCCATAGGTCTGAAGACGCACACTGTCTTAGCTGGTCTTGAAGATGCCAGAGACGATGTAGTCTCGGTGCGTTCCATCGATCAGGCCTGTCCCATTGTTGTGGACAAACCAACAGGCAACTTCCTGTCCGTTCTTCACGTCTGTGCGGAAGTCTTTCTGCCAGCCCCTGCAGGAATAACACAGCTGTAACAGCCTGGGGGTGGGGGGGGGGTTGCAAAGAGAGGGAGAGGGGGCAAATAGGCGTCCCTCTGTCTCTCTCTCTGTCTGCCTTTGTCTCTCTCTGTCTCCATCTCTTTATCTCTGCACCACGGTAGTGATTGGACAGCGTGTGTGTTCACACCCACACCCTGCTGCACTATGATTGGTTTACCTGGTGACAGTGAGATGCTGTCCCTTCACCAGCATGGTGGCATCCGGCTTGTCAGACGTCTCTCCGGACCGCAGCTCACTGACCTGGAAACTCAGGCCGTGGTAGAACTGCCCTGCAGGGGGGAGGGGGGCAAGAGGAGACAGTGTTGAACTGACCCGAGCAGCTGCTGCCTGAGCATTGCTAACCCACACAAACACTTCATCACACACACAGGCACTCAGTCACACACACTCATACACACGGATGCTTTCCCAAAATATCTCACACTCTCACACAAGCCTGGGTCGACAGGAGCAGCAGGGTCAGGGAGCGGCTTACCCAGCAGGCCGTGGGTGGCGGGGGAGAGCAGGTGGCTGTCCAGGGTATAGAAGCCCAGGTAGTCCCGATGGGTGGGGTGCTTACTCCAGACCTTATGCAGGATGACCACAAATTTCACCGAGTCCTTCAGGGACACAGTCAGGCTGCGCTCCTTGTCCATCTGCAGGTCGAAGCTGGAGGGAGAGACAGGGAGCAGGACACACATATTCAGGCTTGTGCACATACATATACCGTACATATACAAACAAAGACACACACACACGCACACGCACACACACCAGGTCAGCAGGATTCCTGGTCCTGTACTCTACTGTCTCTCAGGACCAGGGCTGGAGACCCTGCTGGACTGGACTGGACTGGATTGTACTGTCTGTGGTGTTCTGGCCTGTACTGGACTCTACTGTCTGCTACAGTGGGCACCAGGCTGGACTCACTTGGTCTGCTTGAGTGTCAGGGACTCGTCCCAGGAGAGCTCCAGTCTGCTCTGACCATGCAGCAGCTCGATGCCCTGTGTGGACACGTCCAGCCTGAGGCCCAGGCTCTGGCTCACGATGCCGAAGCGCCAGAAGTAGGTGCCCACCCTGCCGCTGGGGTCCAGGTGCTTGTCCGCGATAGTCTGCCCATTCACCACCGTGCCTGCAGATAAAGCGCACAGCTGGTCACTATGGGCCCCGGGCCCCCAGGTCAAAGGTCAAAGCTGCATCTATTTTCTCACCCACACTTTTGCAAAGTCTAGGAGGCGTCATTTTGCAAAAAGTAATTAATTAAATATAGTACAATACAATATAGTAAGGGGATATCAGACTCCTGATGTGTGCAGGGCCTGGAGCCAATCAGATTATTGACCTACCTGTGTGTGTTTCAGTGTGTGTCTGTGTCTGTGTGCGTGCATGTGTGTGTTTGTCTCTGTGTGTGCATGGGTGTGTGTATAACTGTTTGTATGCATTGTATGCATGTGTGTGTGTATGTGTTTGTGTGTACATCGTGCCCCATTGGAGAGCTCACCTGTCTGGGGGTCTCTGACCAGGTTGAAGATGACCCCCGGGCTCTCGTCAATGTTGAAGCACAGAGTGTCGTTTTGATTGGGCGGCTGCACGATGAAGTGAGGGTCACTGTCCACTGCACAGACACACAGAGACACACAATATTAAAATTTACCAGGCATCTGGGCTGTGGAGAGAAGCAGTCAGTGTGCACACGTAGACATACAGCTCCTCCCTCAGGAAAAAAACATTGCACGCAGGCACACACACACACAAACTTATAGCACAGTAACACAGCGGTTCCGTTTGGTCATGGCCTTCAACAACATACAGATACTCTGCCTCACACCCATACATTCACACATCGCACACACTGGCAGCACACACGCATTATGACACGGGCTATACCTCAACAAAGTAAACAACCAGGGCTTGGTTTGTCAATTTTGTGGCGCCAATCAAAGCTCAGTTTAGAGGCCCCTCCTCCTCTACCTGTCATTGCCAATTCAGTGTTTCTACACACCATATAAAATTAAAATAATAATAATATAATAATTCACAAGAGGTATTAATTCTAAAGATACCTAAATTCATCATAAAGTTATAAACTAAGGACAAACAAATAGATTTTCTTTTATTGTTTTGTTTGTCACATCAGATAATGCCCGACACCATTAGAAGTACTGGATGCCAAACACTCGGCGAACAACACAATGGTGAAAAGTACACTTGATATTAAACATAAACACATGTTTTGGGTACCCTTTTAAGGTTACTAGCGCCTTAAATCAGCTTAAGGGGTTAAATGGAAAATGTTATGTAATAAAAATAATCTCCACAGGGGAGAGAGTTCAAGAGTTTAGGAGATACTGAAAGCACTATCACCACTGGATTATTATTATTATTATTGTGGCGTCCAAGAGGGCACTAAATTAATAACTGAAATAAACAGAAACTAAGAGGATACCAGGATACTTGCATTATTTTTTTATTTATGTCTTGCCAGTAACAACTGTATAGCATAATAAATGATTTTGTTAATTCCCTGCAATGTGTCTGTACTTTACTGTGCTATGCACATATACGAAAAGTGTGAACAATTGTGAAGGTGTTCTAACATTAACAGTATGCGTCGGCGTTCAGCATTTGAGCAGTTACTTCCTGTATGTCTTAGTACTTAGTACTTAGTCAAGATGCTGCTAAAGAGCATACGCATGTTAGATCTAATCAATTGTTGAAGCTTCTGTGGTCACATGGTAGAAAAAAGCCTGGGTTGTTTACGGACGTAGCCTTGGTTTAAAGCCTTCAGATTGTTCTGATTACACTGCATGGAAGTATGCTATGTTTTGATACCAAGCATTATGGCTTCATATGAGAAAATAAGGATTTTGTTGCAATTCAGGCTGTAATGTAATACTACTATTAAGCAGTACACAACTGCGTGGTTTGTGTGTTGGGAAACCACGCCACTGCAAACAACTTCATCCAAGTACCAGAAAGTAAAACCTCATGACAATCTATACACTTGCACAGCAAGCTAGCTATTTTCGGTTCTAACCTTATCAAATAAATAGGCCTATATGTAAGACCTATTTTCTTCATTCCCTCAATCATACCTGTAATACAATAACATGTTCAAATTAAGATTAAAATGCAGCCAGCTAGCTGCCATTTAAAACCGCCATAACATTCATATTTGAAGATTAAATCAAGCCTACGGTCCTTTTGAACAAAGCGATCTACTGCCCAATCTAACAGTTTTCCTTTTCCGTTGTATAACTGCCATGAAAAAGGCAAAGCTAACAGGTTCGCAATAACATCGATGGCTTCTCCACCAGTCGCCATTTCCCTGATGAAAGTTAGCTGAGGCTTTCTGATCCAATATAGGCCACCCACCCCAGCGCAGTGGTCTATGACAGGAACTAATTGAAGGCCCAGAATGAAGTAAAACATTTGAAAATATAAGTCCACCCACAACACTTTAAAATATGATTGGCTACTCATACAATCACTCCAAGTTTATAGCGGTTTACAGTTATATAGCAGCTTATTGTTGAAGGAGTCCACACCATATTCTTTCCCTATTAACATCATTTGAGAATTTTTGATAGGATAATGCACTCTTACACACACATTGAAGACGGTGGGAGGATTCACTCTAAGGCTACATATTTTAATGACTTGGGGGTAGTGGCCACAACAGGAACCCTGTTCTCCGGCACCACAGTGCAGAGATCCTATCACATCACTAAAAGGCCCAGGCCCTTAAGTGAGGCTTGAGATCGCTACACTACCCTCTGGCACGCAACAATATAACAAACATATATACAATAAACGCAATCAGTGCATTTTATATATATACATACATAAATGGATACAATATATATATATATAATAACAAAGTCCAACTTACCACTGCTGACTGGTGGTAGGCTGGAATACCTGTAGGCAAAACCTGAAGCCAAGAAGAATATAAGACAAAATATTATGCAACTATTTGAATGTAAATCAGTGTTTATACTTTTGAAAACAGAATTCAGATGAAATGTGTATGCATATAATTATTTTATTTTTGTGTGTGTGGGGGGGTATTGCTTAAGTTCTTAAGCCAACTCTCCTGCCCTGCCACAGTTATTCTCAACTGAATGCTTACATTTGACTCATGAAGTATTTAATGTACGCATTGACTTCTGCCTCAGCTCTGTACTCTGCTCCAGTTATTGTGTGCTATATAGAGACTGATTGAATGACTGATTTATTTTTTGATCACGATTGGTGGGTCACTGTGACCCCCTGTGAATGCTGGACTGTCCCAAGGGAAATCTTACTTTGTTGGACAGGGGGGGGAGGTACTCTCTGATCTGCAGGAGAAAAAGAAGAGAGAATACAAGATGTGAAACTCTGCTGCTCCCCACCATGGCTGCACATAGTCTGATCAGTGAAGTTAATACAGAACAGCACCACACAACACAACACCGCCCCACAGGCAAGTGAAGGGCCAAGCTGCTTGTCTCTACGAAAGTCAGCATTGAGGCTGTACAGTCAGTCTCCCCCGACCCCTATCCCACACACCTTCAGTCAGCTTATCAGCAAGCATCAGGTCATCCCTGTTGTCCTTGGGTGGTTTGGTGACGACCATGGAGGTGAGCGGCGTGACAAAGCTGTACTTGAGGGACAGCTCAAGGGCGCGTGCCGTCTTGTTCGCTCTCTCTTCCGGTGAGCCGCTGCCCCTGCCGGCACACACAGCAATCCACACCGGTCTGAGGGGCTTTCTATGTTGGTCTTTTTTTACACTTCCATACTGGGAGGGTTCTAGATGTAGGTGTGTTTGGGTTTTTTTCTCATGGTGTGTGTTAAATTCTTGTATTTCTTGTCAGTGTTCTAGATTGTGTGTGTATATTTCTTTACATGTTCTAATGGGTCTAGAGTTGTTTATGTATTTAATCATGTGTTTAACATTACCTTGTGTTCTTGTTGACATTGAGTCTTAGCTACTTGTTAACCCTTTAACAAATAACCAGTTCTATGACTAGTTGAAACCCTGATTGAAGTCATAATCTGTGAGTCAGCTGAGGAGCAGTCATGCTGGGAGGTACGGACCTCTTCCTGAGCAGCTGCTGGATGGTGAGGTAGGCCCACAGGCGCTCTGTGAACTCCCCAAAGATGTAGCTCTGGTTCCTGAAGACTTTCTCTGAGTCCTGCACACTGGCCTGGGCCTGCAGCTGTAGCTCCTGCACTGCCTGAACAGGGAACAGGAGGACAGTGTGCAGGGGCATCAGGACAGGGGCAGAGGGGTCAGGACACAGGACAGAGGAGTCAAGAAAGGGCTCAACACTACACTACAGTACCTTGCACTGTACTGTCCTCAACTGTAGTGTACTGTACTATCCGGCACTGCTCTGTTCTACATTACAAGGCACTGATGTAGACAGAAAATCAGACTTTTATTCAGTCAGTCAGTCAGTCAGTCAATCAGTCTGTCTATCTGTCTTTCTGTCTGTCTGCCTGCTTGTCAATGTGGCCTTACCCCCTGCGCCTTGACCTCCACCAGGAAGTTGTCCAGGTCGTTGTCGGAGATGTGTCCAGCCACCACAATCTCAGAGCCATTGTAAAGCTGTTTGAAGGTGTTGTCTGTCAGGGAGTCCACTGCATTCTCGGGGTACTGCAGCTCAATGTCAGACAGCAGGGGGTTGGCCACTTCATTGTAGAAGCCCTGTGAACACATGGACACACGATAATACGCAAGAATAAGGCACACCAGGCAAACACACAGACAAACACACACACACACACACACTTGAAGCTGTATCGCCGCGTCCGAGTCCTCGTAGATCCTGCGTGCCACACCGTTGTTCTCCGCCGCCATCTTCTCCAGAAAGGCCAGCTTGACGTCATAGCCGAACCCCAGACAGTACAGGGTCATGTTGCCACCAATCGCATTGAGCACATTCTCCCGGATCCTTTCCGGGTTCGTCTCCCCTGTCATTTTAGGGGACAGACATCTTAATCTCCATCATGCGCTCACAGAACTGAATAACTACTTCACCCTACAGAGATGGCGCGAAACCTGGGAATCATCTGCGATCATAACCTATCCTTAGAATCACACATTCAGAATGTGTCGAGATCCTCCTTCCTCCAGCTTAGAAACACTGCAAAATTAAGACAATTACTCTCATTACTGAGAATATGATACATGCATTTGTTACATCTAGATTGGATTACTGTAATGCCATTCTGTCAGGTAGCACAAATAGAGCTATTTCTGCACTTCAGTTAGTTCAAAATGCTGCTGCTAGGATCTTAACTTCATTTAAGATAAGGCTGCCTGTGCGCTACAGGATAGATTTCAAATTTCTCTTATTATCATTTAAATCACTGAAGGGACTGGCACATCCTTACTTAAAGATCTTCTTATCAAATACACTCCAGGTCGGCTGTTGAGATCCCAGGAAGCCGGTTACATAGTGGTCCCAAAAATACACAAGAACAATGCAGATGGCAGTGCATTTAGGTATAGGGCCCCCCAACTATGGAACGACGATGCCCTGTTAGGCATCCTGTTCCCCACATCCTAATCTTCTTGTTAATTGTATCATATAACTTTAATGTCTGGAGGGGAGGAAACCATTAGGCCTAAGCCTTAAGCTGTGGACCCCTAGAGAGTTCTTGTTTTTCTTTCCTCTGTGCCTAATGGTTAATTTAATTTAATTTAACTATTCATGGTTTATTTATTTGTTTATCCATTATTTGTTTGTTTTCAATCAGTAAAATACTCTACCCTGCGAAGTTCATTATACTAACTGCAAATTGATTGATTGATTGATTGATTGATTGAACCATCCACTAATTCCATTACTGTAGCACCTCCCCCACCCCCACCCCACCCCCACAATCCTGCTCCCTAGTCCTTCCATCCTCTCAACCTGTTCCCCAAATTGTTCCTGGACTTTACTACCCCTCCTCCTTCAATTCTTTCCTGGAATGTAGACGACCCCATTTGCCCTACTCCACTTCACGCGCGCAGACCCTATCCTACTTTCCCCGTGCCCTCTTTACCTGACCCCTAATCATTCCTGTCCCGCCACGCTCACCTGAGACGGGTTCCCCGTCGGTCAGCAGGATGATGATGGACACGCTGTGATCAGGCAGTTGGCCGGCAGCCTTGTCCTGCTCCAGCATGCGCACTGACTCCAGCACCGCCTGGTTTATGTTTGTTGCTGGGGTGGGGTGGCAGAGAAGGGGCAGAGGTCAGTCCCTAATAAACACACATCCCTAATAAACACACATACACACACATGCACACACGCATGCTCGCACGCTCGCAACAGATATTGACAGACATATTTATGAGGAGTTTCTGCATTTCCTGTGCTGTGCTGTATAGTACTGTACTGTGCTCTGCTGTGCTGTGTGCCTCCGTCTCACCTCCCCTAGCATTGATACCCTTCACAAACTCCTTGGCCTCTGCGATGTTCTTGGGCGTGGCTGGGCTCAGCGAGGGTCGCCACGTTCGGAAGCCGTGGTCGAACACAAGGAGGGCAAAGTAGTCGTCCATGTGGATTTCGCTCAGGATGGCGTCAAGGGCCTCACGGGTCTGCGGACAAGAGAGACGTCAAAACGCTCAATGTAAACGCTGTCAGATGTCCTCCTGAACTGACAACCCCCTGATCCCCCAAAACCCCAGGCCCAACCCACTCAGATTCTAAATGTTGTTTCATGCACTCCCCACGAACATGACATGGTGGGAGGGGTTTGTCATCACAGAAGTGTGGATTCTGTCCCAACTCAGCACAAAATGACTCAACAGACAATTTAATTGAACTTATGATTGGCTTCTTTTGAAATGACTCAGTTGCCACAACAACAGATAATTAAAGTGTCTGATATTGTTTTAAATTGAACTTGCAATCAACTGTTGTAAAATACAGATTAGGACAAATTACTTTAATTAACGGTTCAATTAAGTAATTAAAAGGAGGGCAATCCCTCCTTTGAGAGGGATTGAGAGAAGAGCTGTACTAGAGCTTAGGCATTTTCCACTTATTATTTATCAGAGGATGTATGTGTATCCAAACACACAAGGTGAAGTGAAAGTTATTGTTCAGTTGTGCGCACTGCCAATGTGCCAACCACCATCAAAGACAGTGAATTAAATGGTTTAGGCAGAATCTTTGCTGCATTGTCTTTTCTGTTGTCGCGTCAGGGATGATGTAACACAGGCGTTACGACAGAAAAACACAACGGAGCAAAGCTGCCACTGAAAATACTTTTTGAAAAGTGGGCATATTTCCTTAACTACATAAACTAATTAGCCTTTGCAAACTCTGCAATGAATTTTGATAAATCCTGCACACCCGTGTCTCTCTCTTTCTCCATTCCCTCTATCCTCTATTTCCTCTCTCTTTTCTCTTCCCTCACCCCACCCCAACAACCCCCTCTGCCCCTGGAGAAATCACCTGGCGCATCTTTGTCCCATACATAGAGCCACTTTCATCGATGACAAACACCACGTTCTTCCTCACACGCGGTAAATCGCTAGGAGCGAAATGGTGCACAAAATACCCATTCATTATCTGAGGGGAGAGAGAGAGAGAGAGAGAGAGAGAGAGAGAGGAGAGGACAGAGAGAGATAGAGTGGGACAAAAGGAGGCAGAGATGAAGAAAAAGAGAGGGACAGAGGGAGGGAAAATGTCAGTAAAGCAAAACAATGTTTCAGAGTAGTCAGTCATTTAATTTCAATGCAAGCACACACACCACTCACTCCCCCTCTCTCAGTCCCTCCCTCTGCCTTATCTACATCTTTCCCTCCCTCTCTCTACCACTCCCACTTCTCCTGACCTGGATCTCGCCAGCATCTCTCTCTCTCTTGACATCGTAGGTGATGAAGAAGTCTCCGTCAATAAGGGTGGAGGGGCAGCCGACACAACTGCGCTGCTTCTCCATGGTGGGGGAAAATGACACGTGAGCCTGAGTATGGAGAGAGAGAGAGAGAGAGAGAGAGAGAGAGAGAGAGAGAGAGAGAGAGAGAGAGAGAGAGGGGGAAGGAGAGAAGGGGTTGGAGAGAGGAAGAGAAAGAGGGGATCTGTTAAGGATCACACCTATTAGAATCTGTCTTGCAATTACCAGCTACTATAGCTACAGCCAACCAACTGCTAGAACTACCATGAACATTACTACTGTAACCTTAACCTTTACCACTACTAATACTGCTACTGCTTCCACTATTATTTCCACTAATTAGACTAACAGCACAATAATGTAGTAAGGACTGCTAGTAAAGTGACAGAAGGGCGGTGCCGTCTCTCTCGCAGCCGGCAGACTCAGCACAGTACCGTGTTCTCACTGACTGTCTTCTCCACCAGGGGGAGCAGTTCATTGGAGATGAAGGTTCCATGTGCGTTCAGAAAGGCGATGCCCTGGGGTTCAAACACGTCTACAACGATCTGGGGGAGGGGGTGGGGGGTGCAGGAGAGAAAGAGAAGAGTTTACATGTATGAAAGTACACTACTGGTCAAAGGTTTTAGAACACCTACATTTTTCCAGTTGTTATTGAAATGTAAGCAGTTTAATGTCCCAATGTACTGTTCAATTAAAGCATAGAACAAATAATCAATTGGAGATAAAAAATAAATCTTGGGATTGTTTTGTTTAACAAAATGTAACCCCTTAAACTAACAAACCCCTCCGGTACCCTTAAAAGGGCACCAAATCCGAGTGCTTTCTCTTTAATCCCATGTGTGCTCTTCACTGTTCTGTTGTTTGCCAAGTCTTTGGACTCCCAGCTTTCTAACGATGTGAAGAATTCTCTGATGTTTTTATGCCCCCCTGCATTTACCCCCACTCCAAATTCTGAAATGGGGGGTTGGGGGTATACTTGCCCTGATTAGGAGTACAAAATCTAAGAAAATATTGACAATTATGACATATTCTTGAATCAGACAGTCTACTGATCAAAACAAGACCATCCACATCGCCGTAGAGAGCTCAAAATGGAAAACTCTAAATTTGCTGAAACACAAAACAAGCCTACTTATAAAGAAATCTGATCAAAACAGAGGATCGAGTGATCTGTGACAGTTTGAATGAGTTCCTTCCCCCCCCCCATTCCCCGTTTACCCCCCAGGCACTGAATGACAGCGGGCAAAACGGAAACTAAATTGGATGTGTTTGAGAATGAAACACACTGGTAGCCAAGAGAATAAGCTTTCAAATGATGTGCCACATTGTAGGAGTACAGTGTAACATTTATGCACAGGAGCTGCGTGTAACACTGCAAAATAATGCTTAAGAGTGTGTAGTAACAGAATATAACTCTGAAACACACATTATTTTTCAGTTTTTGGCAACCTAAACTTTTTTTTAAATCTCTGGCAGTTTACCAATTACCTTTGGACCATTTCAGGTTATTCACTGGACTTGAAATGCTTAAATTACATTAAAACTGGAAAAATGGGTAGTGTATATACTTCCATCTTCAGTATGGACCTCAAAGTGCTGGAGCAGTTGCTTGGGTCGGACCCGGATCATCATCTCGTACTGTCCCATGTGCCTCTGCAGCAGCTCCTCATAGGTCAGCTGGAAGGTCACTTTGCTGGCCGCCGCGATGTTCACTGACACCGAGAACTTCTCCATCTTGCGGCCAGATGCCCTGCACATGTCCACACAGGGACACAACAGACACAAAGCAGTGACGGGGGAAAGAGAGGTAGAAGGTTTGACAGACAGATAAATAGATAGATACACAGATAGAGAGATAGAGAGATGGAGAAATGGAGAGATGGAGAGATAGACACAGAGGTGTGATTTTCATGAACTGAGATGTGAGATATGAATTACAGTTTATCACAACTGACACACTGAAATTAAATTGGTTCTGTGAACACAATGTCCCAAACCATTAGTTTAGGTACCAAAAGAAAAACTATTTCAACAAAACTTTCAGCATTATTCACCTGTTTCCACACAAATGTCAGATGAATTAAACTGTTCTTGGAAAAAACACGTTTCTATTCACAAAGCACAGCCTTCACCAGTGACACCTCATGTGGTCGTGTAGAAAGCATTGTCATTCAATATACCAAACTCTAATAAAGCTCAACACTATTAACACTATTAACTGTCTTCAAAGTGCAAACACTATGAAACTTAATTGTTCAACAAGCAATCAGAACTACAGGGCAATGTGGTCCCAAGTGTGGAAAAAGGCAAAACAGGTGAATAGACAAAGGGTCGGAAGCCAGCAAACAGGACTATAATGGAAATCCAGGAACCGTCGTCGTAGAAGCAAGATAAGGTGAAGAGATCAGGCAAACAATACAGGGCAGGCAAATCCAGGAATCGGTAAGACGAGGATACAAGCAAGGGACAGGAACACACAGAGAGCAGATCATAAATAGGTATGCATAGACTGTCACACAGACAGGCAAACAAGACTTTGCACTGAAGTCTGGAAACAAAGGTCTATATATACAAGGGGCTAATTCATTTTGTCTGAGACTTCTGAGGTTTGCCCAGTATGCTGTGGGTTCTTTGTTTGTGTTTATTGTTCGGAGTAAATGCACTCTAATGTAAATGGTTGTGAAGAATGGTAATTGTGACCCTTAAACACCCCTCATCATGGCCCTGAGGTGTCAGTCTGGCTTTAAAGCACAGCAGTTAGTGGACAGTGGACAGTGCTGTCAGTGGACAGGGGTGGTGCTCTTACTTGACCAGTCCGGCGGTCTGTCCCTGGCTCACAGCCTTCTGGTACTGCTGCTTGGCCTGCTCTTTCTCCTTCACCTGGCCCAGGTACGTCACTCCATCAATCACCCTGACCGCAGAGAGAGAGGTGGGGGGGCAGGGTTCAAACCACAGGTTGTGTTGACAATAGCTTCACAGGAAGCTTTCTTTATGATAATTTTTTCATTTGTGAATTTTTTAAAAATTTTAAACTCCATAAAAATAAATAAAACAGCATCACTGGACTGGGCGAGGGAGGGCTGTGTTGGACTGGAATTGACTGGACTGGATTAATCTGGAGTGTACTGGACTGAACTGGACTGGACTGGGTTACTGACATGCTGAAGTGTATAAAACAGTATTACTGGACTGGGCTGGGGAGGGCTGTGTTGGACTGGATTATTCTTGACTGGACTGTACCATACTGGACTGGACTGAATGAATCTGTAGTATACAGGACTGGACTGGATTAATCTGGACTGGACTGCACTGGGTTACTGACATGCTGAAGTTGGTGATGAAGGCCGTCTTTGGCAACTCCATGTCAAACAAGACCTCATGTGAAACATTGCCTCGGTTGACTGCTCGACTGGTTATCACATTGTGGGCGAAGCGAGAGGTCACCTTACAGTCCACCTTCACACTGTACACATCTATATCTGATGCACCCTGGAGAGAGAGAGAGAGAGAGAGAGAGAGAGAGGGAGAAGTACTGAACATGCACTACCAAGAGTGATTTCTTGACATTCTTACCACAAGAATTTTCTTGTAACAAGAAAACATGCTTAGTTATTCCAACAGCACAAGCAAAAACTTCCACTCTGCCTCGTGCGATGCTCTGTACAGGTTCACGTGCATAATTCAAAGCACGAGCAAGAATTCAGAGGAGACAGGTTTTATTTTATTGTTTTATATTTGAAAAAATAACTAAGGAAGATGGAGCACCAATGATCAGCGATTAGGTGTGTGTGACTGAATCTCTACACAACGGGATCACTCAAACTGCTGTCAATATTTCTCTGACACAAAATGAAGACAACTTTAGTGTGATTGCAGACCTTATTGGGGGGAAGTAACTTCCAACGCATGCTTGAATTAGCTTTCAAAAGTGGAAAGCACTAACAGATAATTAGATAACACAGACCATTAACCTGTTCATTTAGTTATTTCGTGAAAGTATTTTTTATTAAATATTGTTTTATTGCTGTTGTGAGTTAACTAATTATATGTACAAATCCTGTATTTGAATGCTGTTTCACAAAATTATATTGGAGTTAACACATTCATTTCAAACTCAGAACTCTACAATGGCATGTAAACATATTCATATTAGTCCTATTACAGATTAAAAACTCAATGACATAGATACAATGTTTTGTGTAATACGTCTCGTATAAAATAAGTTAACTTTGCCATCTGCTCACACAAACTGCATGAGAGGACTTATCTTATACTGTACAATAAGGAACACCCCAAATACAAAATATGAACTTGAGTAATTTCAATAAAAATATCTGTCAGTCCATATTGTGAAATCATCTGCCAGTGTAACATTGTGCCATCTTCAACAATGACGTAATTGAATCATGAACAAACTCACACAGTATCCGCATACTCACCACATCAGGAGAGCTCCGCTTCTGTTAAATAAATACACAAATTAATTAAATAACCAATAATTAAATAATGTATCAAAACAAAATAAACAGAAAAACAACAGAACGCATCACAGTGTTCATTTTTTGATGAGCAGAATGTACATGGCCTCTTATTAAAGCACTCGAATACATTTGCGTGAATGTTGCAAGTACAGAACAGTATTGTATGGCTACAGTGTCTGAACATAAACGATGCTGCCCTTGTTCACTGTCTCTGCTCTTTCTCCCCCTAGTGGCAGAGTGGGACACCTGATTGTCTCCAGAGTAGATGCATAAATACAGGGGTTTTCAAGCCGGACCTGGAGTACCCCCTGCCCTGCTGGTTTTTGTTCCAACCTAGGTCTTAATTACTTAACTGAATGGTATATTGCTTTGTTAGGGCAATTAAGGATTCAATTAAGACCTCACAAAAACCAGCAGGGCTGGGGGTACTCCAGGACCGGTTTGAAAATCCCTGACTAAATACATATACACTCACCTAAAGGATTATTAGGAACACCATACTAATACTGTGTTTGACCCCCTTTCAGAACTGCCTTAATTCTATGTGGCATTGATTCAACAAGGTGCTGAAAGCATTCTTTAGAAATGTTGGCCCATATTGATAGGATAACATCTTGCAGTTGATGGAGATTAGTGGGATGCACATCCAGGGCACGAAGCTCCCGTTCCACCACATCCCAAAGATGCTCTATTGGGTTGAGATCTGGTGACTGTGGGGGCCAGTTTAGTACAGTGAACTCATTGTCATGTTCAAGATTTGAAATTTGAAATGATTCGACCTTTGTGACATGGTGCATTATCCTGCTGGAAGTAGCCATCAGAGGATGCGTACATGGTGGTCATAAAGGGATGGACATGGTCAGAAACAATGCTCAGGTAGGCCGTGGCATTTAAACGATGCCCAATTGGCACTAAGGGGCCTAAAGTGTGCCAAGAAAACATCCCCCACACCATTACACCACCACCACCAGCCTGCACAGTGGTAACAAGGCATGATGGATCCATGTTCTCATTCTGTTTACGCCAAATTCTGACTCTACCATCTGAATGTCTCAACAGAAATCGAGACTCATCAGACCAGGCAACATTTTTCCAGTCTTCAACTGTCCAATTTTGGTGAGCTTGTGCAAATTGTAGCCTCTTTTTCCTATTTGTAGTGGAGATGAGTGGTACCCGGTGGGGTCTTCTGCTGTTGTAGCCCATGCGCCTCAAGGTTGTACGTGTTGTGGCTTCACAAATGCTTTGCTGCATACCTCGGTTGTAACGAGTGGTTATTTCAGTCAAAGTTGCTCTTCTATCAGCTTGAATCCGTCGGCCCATTCTCCTCTGACCTCTAGCAGCAACAAGGCATTTTCGCCCACAGGACTGCCGCATACTGGATGTTTTTCCCTTTTCACACCATTCTTTGTAAACCCTAGAAAGGGTTGTGCGTGAAAATCCCAGTAACTGAGCAGATTGTGAAATACTCAGACCGGCCCGTCTGGCACCAACAACCATGCCACGCTCAAAATTGCTTAAATCACCTTTCTTTCCCATTCAGACATTCAGTTTGGAGTTCAAGAGATTGTCTTGACAAGGACCACACCCCTAAATGCATTGAAGCAACTGCCATGTGATTGGTTGGTTAGATAATTGCATTAATGAGAAATTGAACAGGTGTTCCTAATAATCCTTTAGGTGAGTGTATATTATAATGAGTAATTCAGCCTATTTGACAGCAGTACATGGGCACAGGTATAGCTCTGAATGATGTCACAGTCATTAGTCAGGAGAAGAGCAAACGAGTCTCTTAGCAGCAAATTACCTTTAGAATTCTGCCCCCTGTGTCTGAGAGAGCCTGGGGGGAGGAAGAAAAAGAGGGGTGAGAAGGCTTTAAAAGCTGGAAATAATAATAAAGTTTGTTCCAATTAAGGAATCGGGAGAGATGAAAAAAGAGAATGAAAGAAATAAAAAGAAAGAGGTGGGGAAAGGTACAAATTTAAAACATGAAACAAAAATACACACATAATTAATAATATAACTGTAGCACAGAAAAAAAACATCTACCCGTGCTTACAGAGTTAACCACACTGACCACCAACTGCGTGCATCAGGGTGCCCAGTCCAGGGTGGCCAGTGCACAAACACAGTGCAGGAGCAGACAAGCAAGCGTACCTTCAAACCTGAGTCCTCTGGGATCACCAAGTGGGCAGGGGTCACAGCTGGCAGCCACAGCCCCAACAGCAGCAGCGGAAGCAGCAGCCTGGACATGGCGAGAGACGGGGGGCTGCTATAACCCTACAAAAGCGGACGTAGGAACGAACAGGAGATCCAACGAGAAAATGAGAACCAGAGAGAGCTTGGTGAGCTGTGCTCTGGTGTAATGACTGTGGGCTCAGTATTTATATAGGAGGGACATAGCCAGCCTCCCCTCCTCTCCCCACGTCAGGGCACTGCCCAACTCAGCAGCCTCTCACTGTCCATACCAGAGCAACGACCCCATGCCTGTTCACCCAGCCTGCACTGATGCCAGAGCGGAGTGAGTGAGTGTGTGTGTGTGTGTGTGTGTGTGTGTGTGTGTATATGAGGGATGACAACAAAGTATGTAATTGTGTGTCTGAGTGTGCTTGGGTGTATGGATATGTGCTAGTGTGTGTGTGGTTTGTTTACTGGGTTGTGTTTATTTTATTCCACTGATTTCCAGTAAATAAACCTGCACTGACTGCCAATATCTCTTAGCCAGACTATGAGATCTCGCAGAGAAACACTCTTGTGAAGGTGCTATATGCAGGCGCATGGGATCCTCACACACCTTGTCTGTGTGACGTCTACATGCCTTTACTTTAAGCGAGTGGAGGGTTGGTGGATAGTGTGATGATATTTATCCGCTGTATATATCCTGTCAATACTTATTAACAGGAGGGAGGCAGTAGCATGTGGCTAGAAAATACAAGAATGATCGTATTTCAACATAGTGAGAGCATGTTTGTGTGTGCATGCTCACCCAACATTTAGTAAAAAAAAAATATTAAAAAATCAAGACAATAATAATAATAATAATAATAATAATAATAATAATAATAATAATGTTTCACATTAATTCCATAAACAAATTATTCTAAAAATGTCCCGATTCCCTGGTGGTATTTTCCCATATATTGTCCCGTATATATAACGGGAGTTTGGGTGAATCGCGCTCCAGTCTTGCGGGGGGACCACAATAATTTCCTGTACGCCACTTGTCATAACCCCTCCAGATTGGCACTATTAAAACTCTCATACTGCACTTTACCCCAGAGGACAGAGCAAACAATCCTTGACACAGCTTCTCGTGTGTTTTTGTGTTGTTTTTTAGGCGAGAGTGCATCCAGCCCCACTACAGGCAGCCCAGAACTGTTTCTATAGACTGAAAAACCTGAGAGATTACATACATAACCTTAAACAAATAAAACCTTCAATACACAATAAATACTCTTCATTTATATTTTTATTACAAAATGTATTATTTCAATTTATATATGTTCATATAAATGAATAAATAATTAAATACATGTAGGAATACATATAATAAATATAGAAATGAATGTATATATACATTGAGGGACATGTACGTATTTCAATTTTTTTCCAAGATTTGTGTATCTGCTTATTTATTTATTCATACGTGTATTTATAATTTGATTTATTAATTCAATTCTGCTCTTAAATATTCCATTTTGAATTCACTTTCTTTTTACATTTTAATGCTTTTGCATTTCACCATTACAAACCCCCTGCAGAGAATTAATCCTTTCGAAACTTAGATCCTTTCAATTGATTTCAAATATGTAACTGAAACTATTGTTACTGTTTTGTTAATGTTAGGAACTCAGCTGTATCATACCCAATAGCCGCCACCCCCCCCCCCCCCAAACAAACCAACTTGCAGAAAAGAACGGCTCAGCAATTCAGTTTTGGAGTCTCCAACAAAGGGGTCTTTAGCCGATAGAGCAATTGAAGTATTTCTGTATCTCTTGTTCTCTCAAACACTCCTGTAAATATAGTTATCTTATCTCTAAGGCTCTGCATTCTATTGTTGCCCTGCATCTTGTAGTTTTACAGAATTTGACCAAGAGGTTATTCATTCATAAAGTCAATGTAGTAAGTAATTTAAATGTCTCTTGTTAATTAGTTACAATTTGTTTTGTAAGTTTGTTTGCACCAATCAAGAAGAAAATAATTGTCTTCTCTGTCTGGGTTTGATTGTCTATATTCGATCTGCAAAATATGCCATTCAGCTGCAATCAGGGGAGAAAACAGCTGGTTTGGTTTAAGGTCCCTTTCAGTCCTGTCCACACTCCCACGCTGCAAGTGTCCCACTTCTCTCTGTCTGTCTAATTTAAGGTGACTAAATAAATGTAGGTCAAGTTTGACATTTTAAAAAGCTGCATTATTGTTTTTGATTCGCTCACACACTTGCTCAGTCAACATCTTCAGCAAACATTTACCATAATTTCTTTATTTTAGTTACTATTGTGAATTTTGAAAAGCAATTTCATTTACTTTTCAGTAGTAATGCTCTCCAATGCCAAGGTATACGGTAATTAATGACAAGATAAACACTAACCGAAACCACAGCAAATGCAGCACAACTTTCAAAAATACTTTCCATTGGTTTTGAGGGTTTTAATAAAACACCTTTTAATTGGTCTATAAGCCCTATGTTTGTCAGTGGTATTCTTGTTTCACCACAGCGGTCAGTGCAGTGATAGTGTGTGTCAGCGGTGCAGCTGTGAATGAGAATAACTAGATTCAGAAGCTTACTGCAGATTTTTCTGAAGTGTGACGAAGGATTTTATAGTAATTTTAAATACATTACCATACTTGTTACTGTGTAATTAACAATTTTGTCATCGTACGAATTCAAATGAAATTAGAATTGTCTGTCTGGAAAGGGCTTATTGTACTTAAATTATACTGTTTTCACATGTTAACATTTCCCACAATACCTAGCCAGACAGATAACTTGCAGGATATTCATGCTAAGTAACTAGCCAGCTCTTTCATCAGCCTACTGATCTAGGTTAACATTAAGTAACTGCTGTAATTGCTCATGTAAACAAATACGGCTATATTGGTATGATGCAAAAACAATATCATTAACATGCCATAAGGATGCTCTCTGCCTCTGCTTTCCTTATTAATTACTAATGTCTTGAGACATAAAAATTAGTCTAAAATGTTATAACAATCACAGATCCGTTTCCACTATGTGTCGTTGTTTTATGGTAGATAATATTTCATGTAATTTATTATACATTTATTTGGCTTTACATGCTTGCTAACACAAGATAAAGATGAAGGGGGATTGGCACTTCAACAACACTGCCCCGCACACACATTTTCATGCGCACATTACTACCTAATATGAGAACATTTCATAAAACGTTTTGTATCACAATGAAGCAAAATGCTTCCATACTGGCACATTATTTCAACCACTTTAAACGCTGTGCTCATTTATGTTATACTATGTTCTATTTCCTCTCTATTGGCTAAAATGTATTTGAGTGACTTAGAGAAAAAATATTAAACCAATATAATGAGGGGAAAAAATGATTAAACGTTTTTCTTTATGGGAGAAATCATGGTATATTGATTTATTTGTATGCATCTGTAAAAAATAAAAATAAAACAACACATGGGAAGTGGTCACCCGAGAATATAAGAGCGTGCACTCAGGGTGTTAGGTTTAAAGCTTTTATTTATCCATAGGTCTGAAGACGCACACTGTCTTAGCTGGTCTTGAAGATGCCAGAGACGATGTAGTCTCGGTGCGTCCCATCGATCAGGCCTGTCCCATTGTTGTGGACAAACCAACAGGCAACTTCCTGTCCGTTCTTCACGTCTGTGCGGAAGTCTCTCTGCCAGCCCCTGCAGGAATAACACAGCTGTAACAGCCTGGGGGTGGCAAGGAGGTCTCTCTCTCTGTCTGCCTTTGTCTCTTTCTGTCTCTCACTGTCTCTGTCTCTATCTCTATCTCTGCACCACAGTAGTGATTGGACAGCGTGTGTGTTCACACCCACACCCTGCTGCACTATGATTGGTTTACCTGGTGACAGTGAGATGCTGTCCCTTCACCAGCATGGTGGCATCCGGCTTGTCAGACGTCTCTCCGGACCGCAGCTCACTGACCTGGAAACTCAGGCCGTGGTAGAACTGCCCTGAAGGGAGGAGGGGGGTGAGAGGAGACAGTGTTGAACTGACCCAAGCAGCTGCTGCCTGAGCATTGCTAACCCACACAAACACTTCATCACACACACAGGCACTCAGTCACACACACTCATACACACGGATGCTTTCCCAAAATATCTCACACTCTCACACAAGCCTGGGTCGACAGGAGCAGCAGGGTCAGGGAGCGGCTTACCCAGCAGGCCGTGGGTGGCGGGGGAGAGCAGGTGGCTGTCCAGGGTATAGAAGCCCAGGTAGTCCCGATGGGTGGGGTGCTTACTCCAGACCTTATGCAGGATGACCACAAATTTCACAGAGTCCTTCAGGGACACAGTCAGGCTGCGCTCCTTGTCCATCTGCAGGTC
Organism: Amia ocellicauda; assembly: GCF_036373705.1. Lineage (NCBI taxonomy): Eukaryota > Metazoa > Chordata > Actinopteri > Amiiformes > Amiidae > Amia > Amia ocellicauda. The sequence goes on from NC_089871.1 coordinate 10,517,582, forward strand.
GAAGCTGGAGGGAGAGACAGGGAGCAGGACACACATATTCAGGCTTGTGCACATACATATACCGTACATATACAAACAAAGACACACACACACACATACGCACACACACCAGGTCAGCAGGATTCCTGGTCCTGTACTCTACTGTCTCTCAGGACCAGGGCTGGAGACCCTGTCTGTGGTGTTCTGGCCTGTACTGGACTCTACTGTCTGCTACAGTGGGCACCAGGCTGGACTCACTTGGTCTGCTTGAGTGTCAGGGACTCGTCCCAGGAGAGCTCCAGTCTGCTCTGACCATGCAGCAGCTCGATGCCCTGTGTGGACACGTCCAGCCTGAGGCCCAGGCTCTGGCTCACGATGCCGAAGCGCCAGAAGTAGGTGCCCACCCTGCCGCTGGGGTCTGGGTGCTTGTCCGCGATGGTCTCCCCATTCACCACCGTGCCTGCGGATAAAGCGCACAGCTGGTCACTATGGGCCCCGGGCCCCTAGGTCCAAGGTCAAAGCTGAATCCATTTTCTCACCCACACATTTGCAAAGTTTAGGAGGCGTCACTTTGCAAAATGTAATTAATTAAATATAGTACAATACAATATTACAAGGGGATATCAGACTCCTGATGTGTGCAGAGCCTGGAGCCAATCAGATTATTGACCTACCTACCTGTGTGTGTTTCAGTGCGTGTCTGTGCCTGTGTGCATGCATGTGTGTGTGTTTGTCTATGTGTGCATGTATGTATTCATGTGTACGTCGTGTCCCTGGGAGAGCTCACCTGTCTGGGGGTCTCTGACCAGGTTGAAGATGACCCCTGGGCTCTCGTTAATGTTGAAGCACAGAGTGTCGTTTTGATTGGGCGGCTGCACGATGAAGTGAGGGTCACTGTCCACTGCACAGACACACAGAGACACACAATATGATTATTTACCAGGCATCTGAGCTGAGGAGAAAAGCGGTCAGCGTGCACACGTAGACACTTTTTCTATTAGCGGGTGGGTCAAAGTATTGATTTAGTCCGGCCCATAGCCTTCAGATTGGTCTGATTTCATCACATGGAACTATGCTTTGTTTTGATATCAAGCATGATGGCTTTATCCGAGAAAATAAGGATTTTGTTGCAACCTGCAATTCAGGCTGTAATGTAATACTACTAGGCAGTAAGGGGCCCCTAACCCCACGGGGCCCAACACAATTACATGGTCTGCATGTTGGGAAACCACGCCACTGTAAACAACTTCATCCAAGTACCAGAAAGTAAACCCTCATGACAATCTCTATACTTGCACAGCAATCCATACATCTCAGGCTCTTGCCTGTCATATTTAATATCCACAGATATACCTGCGAGGCAGGCAAATAATTAGGCTATGTTTGGTTGTAACCTAATCAAATAAATACACCTATATGTAAAATCTGTTTTCTTCATTACCTCAATCATACCTGTAAGACAATAATTAAGCTTAAAATGCAGCCAGCTAACTGCCATTTAAAACCGCCATAACATTCATATTTGAAGATTAAATCAAGCCTTTTGTCCTTTTTAACAAAGCGATCTACTGCCTGATCTAACAGTTTTCCTTTTCCATTGTATAACTGCCATGAAAAAGGCAAAGCTAACAGGTTCGCAATAACATCGATGGCTTCTCCACCAGTCGCCATTTCCCTGATGAAAGTTAGCTGAGGCTTTCTGATCCAATATAGGCCACCCACCCCAGCGCAGTGGTCTATGACAGGAACTAATTGAAGGCTCAGAATGAAGTAAAACAATTGAAAATATAAGTCCACCCACGACACTTTAAAATATGATTGGCTACTCATACAATCACTCCAAGGTTATGGCGGTTTACAGTTATATAGCAGCTTATTGTTGCAGGAGTCCACACCACAATCCTTCCCTATTTACATAATTTTAGCATTTTTGATTGGATAATGCACTCTTATACACACATTGAAGACGGTGGGAGGATTCACGTAAAGTTCGTCTTTGCTAATGATAATGTCAAAATGCTTTATTATTGTTTACATTAATTTATTATACAACATATTTTTCTTTCACTTGATTTACCCTAGCCTTTGAAGGACCAGGTCGTACACCATTGTAACACACACGCATACAAAATACACACAGGCTGACACCCAAGACCAGAATCAAACATACGTACAATAAATATACATACAATAAGGATACATATTGTAACAATTTGGGGGTAGTGGCCATGATAGGGATCCTACCAGATCACTAAAAGGCCCAGGCCCCTATGTAAGGCTTGAGATCGCTACACTACCATTTGGCACGCAACAATATAATAAACATATATACAATAAACAACCAGTGTACTGTGACTTAAAAGGCTAACTGCAATCAGAGCATTTTATATAAATACATACATAAATGGATACAAGAAATATATACATGATGACAAAGTCCATCTTACCACTGTTGACTGTTACTGGTGTGGGGTGTATTGCTGAAACCAAGGAGAATATAAAGACAAAATATTATACAACTATTTGAATGTAAATCAGCATTTTTACTTTTGAAAACAGAATTCAGATTAAATGTGTATGCATATATATATATATATATATATATATACACACACACACAGTGAGGGAAAAAAGTAATTGATCCCCTGCTGATTTTGTACGTTTGCCCACTGACAAAGAAATGACCAGTCTATAATTTTAATGGTAGGTGTATTTTAACAGTGAGACAGAATAACAACAAAAAAATCCAGAAAAACGCATTTCAAAAAAGTTATAAATTGATATGCATGTTAATGAGGGAAATAAGTATTTGATCCCCTATCAATCAGAAAGATTTCTGGCTCCCAGGTGTCTTTTATACAGGTAACGAGCTAAAGGGAGTGCTCCTAATCTCAGCTCGTTACCTGTATAAAAGACACTTGTCCACAGAAGCAATCAATCAATCAGATTCCAAACTCTCCACCATGGCCAAGACCAAAGAGCTGTCCAAGGATGTCAGGGACAAGATTGTAGACCTACACAAGGCTGGAATGGGCTACAAGACCATCGCCAAGCAGCTTGGTGAGAAGGTGACAACAGTTGGTGCGATTATTCGCTAATGGAAGAAACACAAAATAACTGTCAGTCTTCCTCGGTCTGGGTCTCCATGCAAGATCTCACCTCGTGGAGTTTCAATGATCATGAGAACGGTGAGGAATCAGCCAAGAACTACACGGGAGGATCTTGTTAATGATCTCAAGGCAGCTGGGACCATAGTCACCAAGAAAACAATTGGTAACACACTATGCCGTGAAGGAATGAAATCCTGCAGCGCCCGCAAGGCCCCCCTCCCCCTGAAGTTTGCCAACATCTGAATGATTCAGAGGAGAACTGGGTGAAAGTGTTGTGGTCAGATGAGACCAAAATCGAGCTCTTTGGCATCAACTCAACTCGCCGTGTTTGGAGGAGGAGGAATGACCCCAAGAACACCATCCCCACCGTCAAACATGGAGGTGGAAACATTATGCTTTGGGGGTGTTTTTCTGCTAAGGGGACAGGACAACTGCACCGCACCAAAGGGACGATGGACGGGGCCATGTACCGTCAAATCTTGGGTGAGAACCTCCTTCCCTCAGCCAGGGCATTGAAAATCGGTCGTGGATGGGTATTCCAGCATGACAATGACCCAAAACACACAGCCAAGGCAACAAAGGAGTGGCTCAAGAAGAAGCACATTAAGGTCCTGGAGTGGCCTAGCTAGTCTCCAGACCTGAATCCCATAGAAAATCTGTGGAGGGAGCTGAAGGTTCGAGTTGCCAAACGTCAGCCTCGAAACCTTAATGACTTGGAGAGGATCTGCAAAGAGGAGTGGGACAAAATCCCTCCTGAGATGTGTGCAAATCTGGTGGCCAACTACAAGAAACGTCTGACCTCTGTGATTGCCAACAAGGGTTTTGCCACCAAGTACTAAGTCGAAGGGGTCAAATACTTATTTCCCTCATTAACATGAAAATCAATTTATAACTTTTTTGAAATGTGTTTTTCTGGATTTTTTTGTTGTTATTCTGTCTCTCACTGTTAAAATACACCTACCATTAAAATTATAGACTGATAATTTCTTTATCAGTGGGCAAACATACAAAATCAGCAGGGGATCAAATACTTTTTTCCCTCACTGTATGTATGTATGTATATATATATATTTATTATTTTTTATTTTTATTTTTTTTATTGCTTAAGTTCTTAAGCCAACTCTCCTGCCCTGCCACAGTTATCCTCAACTGAATGCTTACATTTGACTCATTAAGTATTTAATGTACGCATTGACTTCTACCTCAGCTCTGTGCTCTGCTCCAATTATTGTGTGCTATATAGAGACTGACTGAATGATTTATTTTTTGATCATGAATGATGGATCACTGTGCCTCCATGTGAATGTTGGACGGTCCCGAGGGAAATCTTACGTGGGGGGGTTACCCTCTGATCTGCAGGAGAAAAAGAAGAGAGAATACAAGATGTGAAACTCTGCTGCTCCCCACCATGGCTGCACATAGTCTGATCAGTGAAGTTAATACAGAACAGCACCACACAACACAACACCGCCCCATAGACTAGTGAAGGGCCAAGCTGCTTGTCTCTACGTCAGTCAGCATTGAGGCTGTACAGTCTCCCCCGACCCCCATCCCACACACCTTCGGTCAGCTTGTCGGCAAGCATCAGGTCATCCCTGTTGTCCTTGGGTGGTTTGGCGACGACCATGGAGGTGAGCGGCGTGACAAAGCTGTACTTGAGGGACAGCTCCAGGGCGCGTGCCGTCTTGTTCGCTCTCTCCTCTGGAGAGCCGCTGCCCCTGCCGGCACACACAGCAATCCACACCGGTCTGAGGGGCTTTCTATGTTGGTCTTTTTTACACTTCCATACTGGGAGGGTTCTAGATGTAGGTGTGTTTGGGTTTTTGTTCTCATGGTGTGTGTTAAATTCTTGTATTTTTGGCATGTCAGTGTTCTAGATTGTGTGTGTATATTTCTTTACATGTTCTAATGGGTCAAGAGTTGTTTTTAACATGACCTTGTGTTCTTGCTGACATCGAGTCTTAGCTAATTGTTAAAGGGTTAACAAACAACCAGTTTAGGACTAGTTGAAACCATGATTGAAGTCATAATCTGTGAGTCAGCTAAGGAGCAGTCATGCTGGGAGGTACGGACCTCTTGCTGAGCAGCTGCTGGATGGTGAGGTAGGCCCACAGGCGCTCTGTGAACTCCCCGAAGATGTAGCACTGGTTCCTGAAGGCTTTCTGTGAGTCCTGCACACTGGCCTGGGCCTGCAGCTGTAGTTCCTGCACTGCCTGGACAGGGAACAAGAGGACAGTGTGCAGGGGCATCAGTACAGAGGACAGAGGGGTCACGACAGGACAAGAATTACACTACACTACAGAACCATGCACTTTACTGTACTACTCTGCACTACAGTGAACTGCTCTGTTCTACATTGCAAGACACTGTACTGTAACATACTGCTCACTTTCTCTCTCACTCTGATGGAGACAGAAAATCAGACATTTATTCAGTCTGTCTGCCTGCCTGCCTGGTGGTGTGGCCTTACCCCCTGTGCCTTGACCTCCGCCAGGAAGTTGTCCAGGTCGTTGTCGGAGATGTGTCCAGCCACCACAATCTCAGAGCCATTGTAAAGCTGTTTGAAGGTGTTGTCTGTCAGGGAGTCCACTGCATTCTCGGGGTACTGCAGCTCAATGTCAGACAGCAGGGGGTTGGCCACTTCATTGTAGAAGCCCTGTGAACACATGGGCACACGATAATACGCAAGGATGAGGCACACCAGGCAAACACACAGACAAACACACACACACACACACACACACACACACACACACACACAGAGGCACACACCTGCAGCTGTATCGCCGCGTCCGAGTCCTCATAGATCCTGCGTGCCACACCGTTGTTCTCCGCCGCCATCTTCTCCAGGAAGGACAGCTTGACGTTGTTGCCGAACCCCAGACAGTACAGGGTTATTTTGCCCCCGATCGCGTTGAGCACATTCTGGCGGATCCTTTCCGGGTTCGTCTCCCCTGTCATTTTAGGGGACAGACATCTAAATCTCCATCATGCGCTCACAGAACTGAATAACTACTTTAATTTCACCCCTACGGAGATGGCGCGAAACCTGGGAATCATCTGCGATCATAACCTATCCTTAGAATCACACATTCAGAATGTGTCGAGATCCTCCTTCCTCCAGCTTAGAAACACTGCTAAATTATGAAAATTCTTCTCATTACTGAGAAATTGAAACATGCATCTGTTACATCCAGATTGGATTACTGTAATGCCATTCTGTCAGGTAGCACAAATAGAGCTATTTCTGCACTTCAAATTCAAATTCAAATGCACTTCAGTTCAAAATGCTGCTGCTAGGATCTTAACTATATTTAAAAAACATGAACCCACTCTTCACTGGCTCCCTGTGCACTACAGGACAGATTTCAAAGTTCTCTTATTATATTAGCACTGAAGGGACTGGCACCTCCCTACTTAAAAGATCTTCTTATCAAATACACTCCAGGTCGGCTGTTGAGATCCCAGGAAGACGGTTACTTAGTGGTACCAAAAATACATAAGAACAACACAGATGGCAGCACATTTAGTTATAGGGCTCCCCAACTATGGAATAACCTTCCAAACTATGTAAGACATAGACTATGTAAATTACGGCTGAAGACTCATCTTTCAGTCTCTGTTTTTCTGCAATGGATATGCTATGTATGCTATAATGCAATGTCCTCTCCTGCATTTTACTAGCACAATTTGTACAATTTGGCTTCCAGCAATAGCCCCCTGTTAGGCATCCTATTCCCCACTTCCTAATCTTCTTAGTTTATTGTATCATATAATTATAATGTCTGGAGGGGAGGCAACCATTAGGCCTAGGCCTTATGCACCCACACATTCGATTACTGTAGCACCACACCCCCCCAATCCAACTCCCTAGCCCTCCTCCCTCCTCCTCATCTGGTCTCCTCACTGTTCCTGGACTGTACACCCCCCTCTACCCATCTGCCCTAGTTCACTACACCCCTGCAGACCCTATCCTACTTCCCCCCTGCCCTCTTTACCTGGTCCCCAATCATTCCTGCCCCCCCACACTCACCTGAGCCGGGGTCCCCGTCGGTCAGCAGGATGATGATGGACACGCTGTGGTCAGGCAGTTGGCTGGTGGCCTTGTCCTGCTCCAGCATGCGCACTGACTCCAGCACCGCCTGGTTTATGTTTGTGCCTGTATGGTGGGGCAGAGGTCAGTCTCTAACACACACACACACAAACACACACACACATAAAAAAGATATTGACAGAGATATTTATTTGAGGTGTCTCTACATTCCCAGTACATTATAGTACTGTAATGTGCTTTGCTGTGCTGTGTGCCTCTGTCTCACCTCCCCTAGCATCGATACCGTTCACAAACTCCTTGGCCTCTGCGATGTTCTTGGGCGTGGCCGGGCTCAGCGAGGGTCGCCACGTTCGGAAGCCGTGGTCGAACACAAGGAGAGCATAGTAGTCGTCCACGTGGATTTGGCTCAGGATGGCGTTAAGAGCTTCACGGGTCTGCGGGCACGAAAGACGCAGAGACGTGCAATGTGGACGCGGTCAGATGTCCTCCTGATCTCCCAGCCTGCTCAGGTTCTAATCACCCTATCATGCACCCCCCACCCGCACGACATGGTGGTAGGGGTTTGCCATCTCAGATGTGTGAATTCTGTCCCAACTCAGCACAAAATGTCTCAGACAAATTAATAGAACTGATAATGGGCTTCCTTAGGCTTGTTGAAATGGATCAGCTGCAACAACGGTGGAGTATTAAAACATCTGATATTAATTAAAACACATTTTAAAAGAACGGATTAGGACACATTATTAATTTAGCAATTAAGCAGTTAAATATCTGGAAAGAACAAAAACCTATAGAACCTGAGGCTCTCCAGGACCAGGGTTAGGAACTCCTAGTTATGTGTTTTTACCACTTATTCTTTATCAGAGCATGTATATGTATCCAAACACACAAGGTGAAGTGAAAGTCATTTGCCCTCTGCCATCAAAGACAGTGACTAAAATGGCTTAGGCAGCATCTTTGCTCCATTGTGTTTTTCTGTCAGGGATGAAGTAACACAGGCGTTAACAGAGCAACGGAGAAAAGACGCCGCCGAAAATATTTTTAAAAAGTGGGCATATTTACATAACTACATTAACTAATTAACCTTTGCAAACACTGTAATGAATTGTGATACATCTTGTATGCCCCGCTCTCTCTTCACTCCCTCTATCCTATCTCTCCACCCAAACAACCCCGCCCCCACAGAACTCACCTGCCGGATCTTTGTCCCATGCATAGAGCCACTTTCATCGATGACAAACACCACATTCTTCCTCACACGTTGTAAATCGCTCGGAGCGAAATGGTGCACAAAATAACCATTCATTATCTAAGGGCAGAAAGAGAGAGTGGGGGAGGGAGGGACATAATGTCAGTAATGGAAAACAATGTTTTCAGAGTAGTCAGTCATTTCATTTCAATGCAAGCACACACACCACTCACTCCCCTCTCTCTATCCCTCCCTCTGCCTTATCTACATCTTTCCCTCCCTCTCTCTACCACTCCCTCTTCTCCTGACCTGGATCTCCCCAGCGTCTCTCTCTCTCTTGACATCGTAGGTGATGAAGAAGTCTCCGTCAATAAGGGTGGAGGTGCAACCCACACAGCTGCGCTGCTGCTCCACGGTGGGGGAGAACGACACGTGAGCCTGAGAACGGAGAGAGAGAGAGAGGGAAGGGGAGAGGAAGAGAGTGTGAGAGGGAGAGGGGGAGAGAAAGAGGTAGAGGATCTGTTTAGGATCACAGCTATTAGAGTGCATCTTGCAATTACCAACAAATATATCTACAGCCATCCAACTGGAAGAACTACCATGAACATTACTACTGTAAACTTTACCACTACTAATACTGCTATACTGCTACTAATTAGACTAACAGCACAATAATGTAGTAAGGACTGCTAGTAAAGTGACAGAAGGGCGGTGCCGTCTCTCTCGCAGCCGGCAGACTCAGCACAGTACCGTGTTCTCACTGACTGTCTTCTCCACCAGGGGGAGCAGTTCATTGGAGATGAAGGTTCCGTTAGCGTTCAGGAAGGCGATGCCCTGGGGTTCACACACGTCTATGACGATCTGAGGGAGGGGGTGGGGGGTGCAGGAGAGAAAGAGAAGAGTTTACATCAGAGAGAATATGAGTTTGTATGAAAGTATACAGCTCTGGAAAAAATGAAGAGACCACTTAACATTGATTTCTGAAGTTAGAGAATTCTCTTAATTTTTGCCAGAGCTGTATATATATATTTTTTTTTTCTCTTCAGTTGACTACCTGTATGTCTGCCTCCCACTTTTCTCTCTTCTCCCACTGGTCTCTAATGCCTTTCTTCCTCTCTATGCATCTCCCTCTCCCACCTTCTCTCTCTCTCCCCCTCCTCTCTCCCTCTCTGCACTAGCCACGCCTCCTTCTAATTCAAATCCACTTCAACTCAATATACCCTGATCCCATGATAGTCCCAACCCCTCCCACTCTGCCACAGCTCAAACCACCCCCCAAGCCCCTGGCACTGCCTGACACCCACCCACTTCCTTGTCAAGATTCCCTTCTCAACCCTGTCTCTCCAGCCCCCTCCCTGACCTCAAAGTGCTGGACCACTTGCTTGAGTTGGACCCGGATCATCATCTCGTACTGCCCCATGTGCCTCTGCAGCAGCTCCTCATAGGTCAGCTGGAAGGTCACTTTGCTGGCCGCCGCGATGTTCACTGACACCGAGAACTTCTCCATGTTGCGGCCAGATGCCCTTTGAATGTCCACACAGGGACACAACAGACACAAAGCAGTGAGGGGAGAAGAGAGGTGGATGGGTTGACAGATAGATAGATAGATGGAGAAATGGAAAGACAGAGAGATGGACTCTGGGATAGATAGCAAACTTGTGAAATTGGCAGATGATACTATAATAGGTGGCCCAGCAGCAATCTCAGCAGCACAGGCTATTCAAAGGGACTTAGATAATATTCAGTTGTGGGCCGATACCTGGTAGATGAAATTCAATGTGGACAAGTGCAAGGTAATACATGCAGGTAACAAAAATGTCCACTATAATTACACTAAGGGAGGAATAGAACTGGATGAAGTAACGCATGAGAAAGACCTAGGAGTCTATGTGGACTCACTTTCACTTTCTCCATCCAAACAATGCAGGGAAGCAATAAAAAAGGCAAACAGGATGGTAGGGTATATTGTCAAAGGTGTAGAATTGAGAACAAGGGCAGTGATGTTCAGACTGTACAATGCACTAGTTAGAGCTCATCTGGATACTGTGGACAGTTCTGGGCTCCACACTTCAAGAAAGATATCGCTGCTCTAGAGGCAGTTCAGAGGAGAGCAACCAGACTTATTCCAGGTCTGAAGGGAATGTCCTACTGAGAGACTGAGGAACTGAACCTTTTCACCCTGGAACAGAGGAGACTACGTGGGGACTTGATTCAAGTCTTCAAAATCATGAAAGGCATCGACCACATCAAACCAGAGGAGCTTTTCCAGATCAGCAGGGACACACGCACCCGGGACACAAATGGAAATTGAGCTTTAAGGCATTCAAGACAGAAAACAGGAGACACTTCTTCACACAGAGAGGCGTCACAATCTGAACAAACTACGCAGTGATGTGGGAGAAGCTGAAAATTTGGGAACATTTAAAATCAGACTGGATAGGATCCTTGGATCACTCAGTTATTAATGGACACCAAACGAGCACGATGGGTAGAATGGCCTCCTTGTTTGTAAACTTTCTTATGTCTACAAAAACCAAAACATGTTTCTATTCATAAAGCACAGCCTTCACCAGTGACACCTCATGTGGTCGTGTAGAAAGCATTGTCATTCAATATACCAAACTCTAGTAAAGCTCAACATTAATGACACACTGTCTTCAAAGTGCAAACACTATGAAACTTAATTGTTCAACAAGCAATCAGAACTACAGGGCAATGTGGTCCCAAGTGTGGAAAAAGGCAAAACAGGTGAATAGACAAAGGGTCGGAAGCCAGCAAACAGGACTATAATGGAAATCCAGGAACCGTCGTCATAGAAGCAAACTAAGGTCGAGCAATCAGGGAAATCCAGGAATCGGTAAGACAAGGATACAAGCAAGGAACAAGAACACACAGAGAGCAGATCATAAATAGGTATGCATAGACTGTCACACAGACAGGCAAACAAGACTTCACACTGAAGTCTGGAAACAAAGGTCTATATATACAAGGGGCTAATTAATTTTGTCTGAGACTTCTGAGGTTTGCCCAGTATGCTGTGGGTTCTTTGTTTGTGTTTATTGCTCGGAGTAAATGCACTCTAATTTCAGGAAACGTGTATAAATGGTTGTGAAGAACTGTATTTTTGACCCTTAAACACCCCTCATCATGGTCCTGAGGGGACAGTCTGGCTTTAAAGCACAGCAGTTAGTGGACAGTGGACAGTGCTGTCAGTGGACAGAGGTGGTGCTCTTACTTGACCAGTCCGGCGGTCTGTCCCTGGCTCACAGCCTGCTGGTACTGCTGCTTGGCCTGCTCTTTCTCCTTCACCTGGCCCAGGTACGTCACTCCATCAATCACCCTGACCGCAGAGAGAGAGGTGGGGGGGCAGGGTTCAAATCACAGGTTGTGTTGACAGTAGCTTCACAGGAAGCTTTCTTTATGAAAAAATGTTCATTTGTGAATTTTTTTTTTTTTTTTATAACTCCATAAAAATAAATAAAACAGCATCACTGGACTGGGCGAGGGAGGGCTGTATTGGACTGGAATTGACTGGACTGGATTAATCTGGACTGGACTGCACTGGGTTACTGACATGCTGAAGTTGGTGATGAAGGCCGTCTTTGGCAACTCCATGTCAAACAAGACCTCATGGGAAACATTGCCTCGGTTGACTGCTCGACTGGTTATCACATTGTGGGCGAAGCGAGAGGTCACCTTACAGTCCACCTTCACACTGTACACATCTATATCTGATGCACCCTGGACAGAGAGAGAGAGAGAGAGAGAGAGAGAGAGAGAGAGAGGGAGAAGTACTGAACATGCACTACCAAGAGTGATTTCTTGACATTCTTACCACAGGAATTTTCTTGTAACAAGAAACCAACAGCACAAGCAAAAACTTCCACTCTGCCTCGTGCGATGCTCTGTACAGGTTCACGTGCATAATTCAAAGCACGAGCAAGAATTCAGAGGAGACAGATTTTATTTTATTGTTTTATATTTGAAAAAATAACTAAGGAAGATGGAGCACCAATGATCAGCGATTAGGTGTGTGTGACTGAATCTCTACACAACGGGATCACTCAAACTGCTGTCAATATTTCTCTGACACAAAATGAAGACAACTTTAGTGTGATTGCAGACCTTATTGGGGGGAAGTAACTTCCAACGCATGCTTGAATTAGCTTTCGGAAGCAGAAAACACTAACAGAGATTTAGATAACACAGAGGCCATTCATTTCATTCATAGATAACCTATTCATTTCGGTATTTTGTGAAAGTATTTTTTATGCAATATCATTTTAATGCTGTTGTGAGTTAACTAATTATATGTACATATTGTGTATTTGAATGCTGTTTCACAAAATTATATTGGAGTTAATACATTCATTTCAAACTCAGAACTCTACAATGGCATGTAAACATATTCATATTAGTCCTATTACAGATTAAAAACTCAATGACATAGATACAATGTTTTGTGTAATGTGTCTCGTATAAAATAAGCCTTAAATTTAATTAACTTTGCCGTCTGCTCACACAAACTGCATGAGAGGACTTATCTTATACTATACAATAAGGAACACCCCAAATACAAAATATGAACTTGGGTAATTTCAATAAAGATATCTGTCAGTCCATATTGTGAAATCATCTGGCAGTGTAACATTGTGCCATCTTCTTTCACAGATGTGCTTAAGTCAACAATGACATAATTGAATCATGCATATGCCACTTATTTAAAATGAATAGTATTAATGCTGCAGTAAAGGGTTGTGCTTTGCTCTAGAGAAGAAGACGAGCAAGATCTGCCAGGTCTCTTTTCTGCAGGAACATTTGCTCCAACTGGCTTGAAAAAGAGTGTGATGCTGCTGCAGTTTGTACATTATCTAACATATGTATTTTGATGGATCAATAAATGAAATATAATGGGATATTTATATTTTTTGTGTGTTTGTTTAGCGTCCATAATTTTGTTCCTTTTCCTTTTAAGAAAGCACTGTTTGTGTGTGTGTGTTTGTGTCCCAATGTGGAGTGCTATCTGTTCCCCCCCGCAGCTACACAAACCGCCAGACCTCCTGCAAACCACATGAACTCACCACCTGCACCCCCCTACCAACAACCCCCACCTCGAATGCCCCCAAACCTCTGCGGACTCTGCACCCTTGTTGGATACAGTGCACACACACACACACACACACACACATACACAGAAAACACACAATACTCTATACTCAGCATTCTCCATAAAAAACAAACATATTTTGCATATTGATTGAAATCAGTTACAGTTGTTCACAATCACAGAAACTGTTTCTTTGAACATTATGTCCCAGACCATTAGTTTAGGTACAAAAAGAAAGACGAATTCTGAAAAACTATCAGCATTATTCACCCTTTTTTCACACAACTGTCAGATTAATTAAACATTTATTATTAAACACGTTTCTATTCATAAAGCACAGCCTTCACCAGTGACACCTCATGTGATCATGTAGAAAGCACTTTCATTCAATATACCAAACTCTAATAAAGCTCAACACTAATGACACACTGTCCTCAAGGTGCAAACACAATTAAACTTAATTGTTCAACGAGCAATCAAAACTTTGGTATGAATGAAAAGGCCACAGGTTAGCTCATCTGGGTTTTGCAACATCATTCTCTGTGCAGCCATCAGCCACCATGGTGTCCTCCACCAACAGGGCCGGCCCGTGGCTTAGGCGGAATAGACAAATGCTAGGGGCACCTGTTTTTTACTGTTACTATTTTTTACTAATACTGTTTTAACACTATTAATTCAAAATATTAACAAAAAGCGAAAGCCCCCACAACAACATAACTGCATCGCTTATTAGGCCATATTTTCTGTGTTGCCCGCAGCGTCACCCCGGTCCGGCGCATCAATAGCCCCCAACCCCAGAGTGACACTGAACACGAAACATGATCAATTAGCATCAGTAGCCACTTCAAACGATGTCAAAAAGACCAAAGCCCTCTGGTGCCCAGGGAAGAAAAAGAAGAAGAGAACTGAACCTTTTCATTTAAATAGCTAGCTAGAGTCAGTGTCAGTTACTTTTACCTTAATTTCATTAGGAAATGTTGGAAAGACTAGTCAGGTGTTTGGGGAATAACCTAACCTATAACATAATTTTGAGAAATAGACTTTTTCTTTCAAGTGTGCTGCACAAACCATCCACTTATTTATAATTTGTTTTATGTCACTTGTTTTCTGCAAGAAAGGCGAGGCGAGTAAGGCTGTAGAACAATGCTACATCATGCATATTGCACTAAGGCTTCTGTAATAGTTTTTTGCTCCAATACTCTTATTGTATTTATAATTCCTTTTATGTCACTTGTTTCTTTAATACGGTTTTTATTTTGTGATTTTTGTTTTTGTTTCTAACAAAGAAAATCTCAAGGACATAAAGCTATGCAGTTTCTGTGTGAGTGTATGAACACAATGATCGGTGGTGGAATTGCCTGCGATGCAAGGGGCATCAGTTAAAATCTTGCCTAGGGCACCAAATTGGTCAGGGCTGGCCCTGTCCACCAATATGCCACCCCTGGCCCATATAACACAGACCATCTGCTCACGTTCCTTGATGGGCTACAGGATGCTCTGTTCCCACAGGAGCAAAGGGAGCCAGGGCAGCCAGAGCAGCCCAGTTAAATTGTCATCTGGGAAACTGTTCCACCATGTTGCTCTGGTCTGTTACTGGTTCAATGACAACTCAACAGTCTCTAATATGAGCGTCTAATTTTGTCTGAGACTTCTGAGGTTTGGCCAGCACGGTGTGGGTACTTTGTTATGTGTTTATAGTTTTGAGAAAATTAGGTATAATTTCAGGAAACATGTACATTGTTGTGAAAAACAATGGCTAACTGACTTAAAGATCATTTCAATTTATAGATCACTGTACAAATATACAGTGGCAACTGAAAGTCTACATCCCCTTTAAAAATGTTCACCTTTTGTTGCCTTATAGCCTGGAATTAAAATGCAGTAAAATATTAGTCATTCATTGACACATTCTACCCCACAAATTCCAAGTGAAAAAAATATTCCAGAAATTTGTAGAAAATTTATTAAAAATAAAAACTGAAATAGTTTGGTTGGATAAGTGTCCACCCCCTTTGTAACTGCAATCCTAAAGTAGCTTAAGTGGCCTCCATCTGTGTTAAATTGTAGTGTTGATTACAGGACAACATTCAGCAGTTCCTGTAGGTCCCCTCTACTGAGCAGTGCATTTCAAATCAAAGACTCAAGGATGAGCAGTAAAAAGCTTTCAAAAGAATGTTATAGCTGTTGAAAGGCACAGACCAGGGAATCGGGATTAAACAAATATCAAAGGCCTTGAATATCCCATGGAGCACAGTCAAAACGATTATTAAGAAGTGGGCAAACCCAACACAGCACAGCACCAAAGATCACCCTCCCCACTGTGAAGCATGGTGGAGCAGCATCTTGTAATGGGGATATAAGGGGAAATGAATGGAGCAAAGTTTTAAACAAAAATGTAACTTAAATGCATGAATCTCAGAGGAACCGAAAACAAAATGTGAAGACAGGGAGTAGACTTTCTATATGCACGGTTTACACCACAGTGTGTATAAATCAGCAAATGGATCTGAGGTGTGGTTGGGTCTGTGTTTTGTGAGGGACACACACTAACACAGACAGTACAGACCAAACTCACACAGTATCCGCATACTCACCACATCAGGAGAGCTCCGCTTCTGTTAAATAAATACATAAACAAACAAACACACACATTAATTTAATAACCAATAATTAAATAATGTATCAAATCAAAATAAACAGAAAAACAGAACACATCACAGTGTTCATTTTTTGATGAGCAGAATGTACATGTCCTCTTACTAAAGCACTCGAATACATTTGCGTGAATATTGCAAATATATGGGCTCAAATTAGCGCCATAAGTATCACATTTTGTAAACACAAAAAAAAAAAACTTGAGAAAAAAATTGATGATGAGAATGTAAATGTGTAGAATTGTAAACAAAAAAAATGTATCAAAAGCAAAAAAAAATTGTTTTCGCCGCCAGTTTCTTTGCTTTCGATTTATTTTTTTCGTTTACGAGTTTTGGCGCTGTTTTGTCGTGATTTACAGGGAGGCGTGGATCCTGGGTCTCCATTGGTCCAGCAGGTTTGAGTGACGGTTCTTCCACGCCTCCCTGTAAATCCCGCCCTCACGACAAAACAGCGCCAAAACTCGTAAACGAAAAAAATTAATTCAAAGCAAAGAAACTGGCGGCGAAAGCAAAGATCGCAGCATCGCAACCACAGACAGGGACTGCATGCGAGTTTTGCTTTCGATACATTTATTTTGTTTACAATTCGATACATTTTGCATTCGATTTTTTTATTTTTGATCTCAACATCAATGTTTTTGAATGCGATACTTAAGGCGCTAAATTGAGCCAATACAAATACAGGACAGTATTGCATGCCTACAGTGTCTGAATATAAATGACGCAGCCTGGTTCACTGTCTCTGCTCTGT
Organism: Amia ocellicauda; assembly: GCF_036373705.1. Classification (NCBI taxonomy): domain Eukaryota; kingdom Metazoa; phylum Chordata; class Actinopteri; order Amiiformes; family Amiidae; genus Amia; species Amia ocellicauda. The sequence goes on from NC_089871.1 coordinate 10,534,426, forward strand.
CTCCCCCTAGTGGCGGAGTGGGACAGTTGCAGAAAAGTTTATCCTTGGAGACATACCTGCTGACATTCACACCTGGTTGTCTGCAGAATATATACATAATAGCTAAATACATATATATTATAATGACTAATTCAGCCTATTTGACAGCAGTACATGGGCACAGGTATAGCTCTGAATGATGTCACAGTCATTAGTCAGGAGAAGAGCAGACGAGTCTCTTAGCAGCAAATTACCTTGAGAATTCTGCCCCCTGTGTCTGAGAGAGCCTGGGGGGAGGAAGAAAAAGAGGGGTGAGAAGGCTTTAAAAGCTGGAAATAATAATAAAGTTTGTTCCAATTAAGGAATCGGGAGAGATGAAAAAAGAGAATGAAAGAAATAAAAAGAAAGGTGGGGAAAGGTACAAATTTCAAACATGAAACAAAAATACATACATATATACATACATAAATAAATAACTGGAGCACAGAAAAAACATCTACCCGTGCTTACAGAGTTAACAGCACTGACCACCAACTGCGTGCATCAGGGTGCCCAGTCCAGGGTGGCCAGTGCACAAACACAGTGCAGGAGCAGACAAGCAAGCGTACCTTCAAACCTGAGTCCTCTGGGATCACCAAGTGGGCAGGGGTCACAGCTGGCAGCCACAGCCCCAACAGCAGCAGCGGGAGCAGCAGCCTGGACATGGCGAGAGATGGGGGGCTGCTATGACCCTACAAGAGTGGACGTAGGAACGAACAGGAGATCTGATGAGAAAAGGAGAACCAGAGAGAGCTTGGTGAGCTGTGCTCTGGCGTAATGACTGTGGGCTCAGTATTTATATAGGAGGGACATAGCCAGCCTCCCCTCCTCTCCCCGTGCAGGGGCACTGCCCAGCTCAGCAGCCTCTCACTGTCCATACCAGAGCAACGACCCCACGCCTGTTCACCCAGCCTGCACTGATGCCAGTGGAGTGTGTGTGTTTTGATTGTACCACTTACTAAAACTCATCTGTTAATTAGATAATTGAGCTATAGAAAAACAAATTCTATACATTAATAAAGCTTGTTAATTAAGTTATTTGCAGCTGACAATTAATTCAGATTGTGCATATGTCTAGAAACACATTCACACTGATAAATATAATGATCAGATAAAACCGCCTACTTGGCTTCAAACCCCCCCCCCCCCAGATTGGCATAATTAAAACTCTCATACTGCACTTTACCCCACAGGACAGAGCAAACAATCCTTCCCACAGCTTCTTGTGTTTTTGTTTAGATTTTTAATCAAGAGTGCATCCAGCCCCACTACTGGCAACCCAGCACTCAGAGATTACATACATAACCTTAAACAAATAAGAAATTACATTGAGGCACATTTATGTATGTCAAAATGTATTGGCTTATTAATGTATTCCTACATGTATTTATTAGTTGATTTATTCATTAATTTCCATATTTCTCCATCGCCACTGGGCTTTGCTCTTAAATGTTCCAATGTGTTCATTTCTTTTTACATTTTAATGTTTTTGCATTTCACCATTACAAAACCCCTGCAGAGAATTAATCCTTTCAAAAATGAGTTCCTTTCAGTTGATTTAAAATATGTAACTGAAACTGTATCTGTCAAACTGTCAATCTGTTTCATTTTGAACATGATTTTGATAGTAGTGTTTCATGTTGCTAGATGTCTGTGGGGTTTGGTGAAATTGGCTAACTGTTTTGTGTTTAGACTTTTGAGTACATGAGATGTAGTTTCAGAAAACGTGTGTTAACAATTGGGGAAAACTGTAAAATAACTCCTTATTTTTAATGTCCCACCACAATAAGATGAGGTAGATAGAATTAAACATAAAATGTAGTTTTGATGCAGTATTATTTGATTATGCCACAACTGCCAAAGGGAGAGTGGTTTGTTTGTCTTACTTTTATTTTATCTGCAGAATATGCCCATCACCTGCAACGAGGGAAGAAAACAGCTAGTTTGGTTCAAGGTCCCTTTCAGTCCTGCCCACACTCCCAAAAGGCAAGCGACCAACTTTACTTTTCTCTTTTTTAAATCATTAAATTAATGATTAAAATTTGGTTTTGAAATAGACAATATATCTAGAGGGGGAGGGGGTAGGAGGGACTCTGCTAAAACATCTCATTCTGGCAATGCTATGTGAGGATGTAATTTGGATGTATTGTAGGGAGTTCTTGTCTTTAGCTTAATTTAACCCCATAAAAATACAGAAGAATTAATTATTTAGTTACCTGCAGATGCTGTCCAAGTTCTCCACCTCCATGGGTCCTGCTAGAAGGGAAAAGGAGGAAAGAGTTAAAGCTGTGATCCAGGGAAGAAAATGGACTGTACTGACAAACAGCCCAAGTTTAGGGATTGTAGCATTTTATCACACCTATAAAAAAAGGCAATTTTAGATCAGTTTTAGTCATTTCCCTTTCCCCTGTAATAAATGTAAACAGTGCTTGGATCCATTATGCAGACTGCTTGCCCTGCGCACTGTCTATAGGAATTGGTAATAAATAAGTTAACTTACCCAAGTCTGTTGTGGTGTACGGGGAGTGGGGGGGTGCGAGTTCCCCTTCTCATAAAGCGGGGGTGGCGTAGTCTTGTGTTCCGTGCCAGTCCACCTGGGCACTGGGACTTACGCCCCATGCCACAAGGCTAGGATTGTCTAGAAATGGTTCCACAAACATGACAGTGAATCCAGCTCAGCCCAGTCACCAGATCTCAAGCTCAACTGGACATCTGTGGGATGAGATGAGATGAGATAATGGGAGCAGAGATCCAGCACCAGGCAGCTTGAGTCGTCATGGGCCAACATCCCTGTGGAACGCTTTCACGGCTTGTAGAGTCCATGCCCCAATGAATTGAGGCTGTTCGGAGGGCAAAAGGTGATTCAACTCTGCAGTCTCACATACTTGTCCAGGATGGCATTGTCACATCTTCCCTGCCTGCATACAGCACAATATTACTCCTATTTATTTAATTTTTGATAGCATTCTTTACGCCTTATCACAATTTATTTACTGTTTTTGTTAAATGTTGTAATTTGGTTGAATGTTTACTTTCTCTCCGTTCCCTTGTGAAAAATAGCCACTGTTTATAATGGCAACATTTCCCTGTGTTGTCTTCTATTGATTGACAGCAGACAAGAAATTAATCTCCATCTGTAACCGATCTTCCCTGCCTGCAGCTCTGTTCCTCACTAGGCACGTTATTATTACAATCATTATTATTTATTAGGTGAAAACATATTCCAGGGAGACTTAGTTTACACAAGCAACATTTTAAAACACAATCAGTACAAAACACAATAAGCACACATCCCAGTAGAACGAGCTGACAAGTGCAGATATATTAGTTGTCCCAGATATGAGCTAAAGGCAGGCGCAGGTATATCAGAAGTTGCAGGAAAACAATAGAAGAGCTAATAAGTGCACTCTCAGTCTGCTGTCCCATACATTTAATACTAATAAATAGTCTGCAATGCCTACTCTGTCCACATGGAGGAGAAAAAAAACACCCATTTGATTAATGCTGTTCACTTTCAGGGTCATAAAAAAACAAAAACATGAATTCATGGAAGTGAGGGTTTGATGTTGACGTCTCGGAGAGCTGCAGCTCCAGCCACAGTGATAACAATTCATCATATTTAATTATGGGCTTATAATTAAATATCATAAATACAACAAAGAAGTACATAAAAGTTGCTAGATGAGATCCAAAGAGCCAGTACCAGAGGACTGAAACAGATGCACCTGACCTCGACCCGAACCCTGTAACAAGGGTCATTAGTCCACTTAGGGCAGGGGTTTTCAAACCGGTCCTGGAATAACTGCTGCCCTGCTGTTTTTTTTGTTTCAACTGTGGTCTTAATTGCTTAATTGAATCCTTAATTGACCTAACAAAACAATACACTAAAATTAAGTAATTAAGACCTAGGTTGGAACAAAAACCAGCAGGGCAGTGGGTTATCCAGGACCAGTTTGAAAACCCCTGACTTGGGGAACTACAACTGGGTCATGTTCCTTTACTTCTGAATTATCATTGGTCCTCTAGGGACAGAGACGCCTGCTGCACTGTATTGTAGCTTCCCAGGACCACAGCTGGACACCCCATGATAAGAACAACTTCAAAGACAACAATCTTCAATTGATTTTTAAACACGAAGCCCAGACTGTCGGTCTCGTATCATACGTCAGAGTTTATTGGTTCACCTCTACACACAGACTACAGCAGCTCAAGAGTCTTTGTCTTTCCTTTTTTCAGATTTAAAAGGGAATGTGGAGAGCAGAATGATTTGTATTGTATTCATTTATTTACTCATTGAAATATATATTAAACACATCATACAACTGATAATAAAATCAAGAGAATAATCACACAGGGGAGCTGAGGTTCAAATCACAGGCCAAAATCCAGCAAAATCAGAGACCCACTGTAGGACGGGGGCGTACGAGCGGCCTCTGAAGACGGGGGACCCCCCGGCTCCCTCCCTCTTCATGTCAGCATCAATCACCCAACACTGATAAAAGTACTAACGAAAGCGAACAGCGCCCCCCCCCCCTGGATCCAGCTGCTTGGCTTTAATTAAGTTAATTCTTTCATCTTAATGCAAAACAAAACCCCAGCCATTCCAGGTAAGAGTAGGACAGGTTTCAGATTCAAACTTTTCATTTATTTTTCTGGGCAAAAAAACTAAAAAAATAATGAGTTGAAAACAATCCCATTAGAAATGTAACAACCGGCCACTGCAACGCGGGAGAGGAAACGCACACGGGGCCCAGGAGCGGGAACAGTATGTGGGGGTGCGTGTGCGTGTGTGATGCGCATGAATTACGGGTGCGTGTGTGTAATGTGTCTGTGCGTGTGTGTGTGTATAATGTGTTTCTGAGAGCAGGCAGTGACACACAGGGTGGCAGGTTGAGTAAAGTTGGGCTGAGAGAGCGCGCTATCGAGGAGCCGCACTCAGTAAGTGCTTGACACCCTGGACCGCATCTTGGGAGGTTAGTGGGTCAGATTAATATTGATGCAGAGGCTGGGGGGGGAAGAGAAAAAAAAAAAAAAAAACACTCACAGGGGCGCGGGGAGACAGGTGTGAGTGGGCAGGAGAAACGAACAGTGCACCAACAAACAGAGATCAGTTAAAAAAAGATAATGCTCATGTCCAGGATCAGGAGTAGAATGACGGAGAGAGAGAGAGGGAATAGAGATGGGGAGACGGGGAGGAATGTCAAGATTAATACAGGAGGTGTGTGGGGGGTGTAGTATTTCCTCTGGTGTGTCTGGGGGGTATCAGCACTCCTGGGAGAAGGTCAGCTTGATCTCATCCAGAACGTGACCCAGGAGAGACGCCTCGTCACACTTGGCATCAATCGTCACGCATTGCTCCACCTGGAGAGAGAGAGACAAAGAGAGAGAGAGACCAATTATACAGTTTGTTTAAATGTACAATTAAGGAATCAGGAGCTCAGGGGGACAGCAGGACTGACGGGGGAGCAGTGGCTCAATAAAATCATGGGAAATTAATCAATAACGACTGGCGGCGGGTCCTCACCGTTTTCACAAGCAGGCAGACGTGGTGGCCCTGGATGGAGCGGCTGTACATCGATGCACAGGAGTCGATTCTCTCCACCACTGAGGCACAGGGAGACACACAGACACGAGGTTAACCAGGGTTCATATGCAGCACCTTGACACACACTGACACACACCCAAAGCATTCACTTTACTATCCACCCCCCTCCCCCAACTCCGTCTTCTCCCTGTGTCCTCCCTCTTCCCTGGGTACCTGAGAAGTGGTGGTGGAAGCAGACCCTGGCCAGCAGGTGAGTGAAGGGCATGCTGATGCCCTCCAGCCGCAGAGAGCCCGCCTTCAGATCCCCCGACTCCAACAGCTTCGCAAACGCATCACTGGACAGAGAGCAGAGCAGTCAGAGACACAGCACAACGACACACAGGGTGAATGACACACAGAGACGCACGGCACAGTTAGAGAGACAGGGAACACAAAGACCCACAGAGTGCCAGAGTAACAGCAGCACAGTCAGTGTGTTGTCAGGTGTGCTGACCTGTAGCAGGGGGTGGTGATCAGGTAGGAGGTACAGGTGAAGTGCAGCTTGAAATCCAGCTTCTCGTGAGATGAGCCGTCCTCCGACTTCCCGGTAAAAAGACACAAAAATCTTTCCATTAATGACTGAATGAGGGATTCACAAATAAAGACGGTGCAGTGGCACAGCAGTGTGTGGCCCCTCCCCATGGCTCTGGGGGGGTCGGTTACCTTGACTATGAAGGTGAGGGTGCCCTTGAGCTTCTGCGGTGTGACGATGCTCTGCACGGCAAAGACGAAGCGCGCCTCGTTAGACACTCCTGCGGAGTCAGTCAGATTGGATCCCAATTAATCAACGTGCACATTGCCAGTTAAATACCCTAACTGCCAATTACAACTCCTCATAACCCCCATTCCTCGCTCCACCCTGTGCCCTCTCTGCCCTTCGGGCCTCACTCATCCCTCTTTCTGTCCCCCACCACTTCACCCGTTTCCTTCCTCCCCTTCATCCATCCACACACCCCGCTTCTCCCTCTCACTCACCAGGGGGCAGCTGGAAGGGCACCGCAATCCCGTCATGGGGCCCGGCCCCCGGGGGACGCTGCAGCCGGGTGTTCAGGGAGTCCAGCACGTTGAACTCCATAGCCTTGAGCACCCCGTCACTCCTGTTCTCAAAAATCACCGACACCACCACCTGACTGCCTTCCTGCAGGTTCCCCTGGATATCGCATACCTGGGAGAGCGGGGGAGAGAAAGAGAAGGGAGTTACACACCTGAGAAAGAGAGAGTGAGAGAGGAGTTACACGCGTGAGAAAGAGAGAGGAGTTACTAGCTTGAGAAGAGTAGAAAACTGAATTATTGGAAAGGAGACATTGTATCTGAGACTGACCAATCACACAGCAGCTGTGCAAAGCAAGCACCCCAATCTGGACACCCCTCGTGCAACCCCTCAGATCAATCATATCTGGCTGTTGCCATCAAACCCACTTCAATAAAATCCACCAAAGGGAACCTCAGTTACTTGCATCATCCCCCCCATATTGAATGCCTCCAGTCTTAAATAAAGCAGTATACTGCTCTGTACAATACAATGGACCCAATACTGCACTGTACAATGGAAGGTACTAAGCATACTCACTGGCTCATTAAGGGACACTGCTATAGATCATATTTTAGTCATTCAGTGCTGAATGGACTGAATGCAGCGAGTAACACACAGATCACACTTCAACAGGCGAGAACAAGAGAGGCAGACAGTACACAATACCCCTCCGCAAACACACACCAGAGAATAGGACAGGCAGACACACAACACCCCACCACACACACACCAGAACAAAGGTGCGTCAGTCCCTGAGCCCTACCTACCAGCTCATGCTCCTCTTTCATCTTAACGGAGACGGAAACAGAGACACAGCGTGTGAGATGGTGCTACAGCTGCAGACCAGCCACACAGCAGCACACAACACCCAGCACACACCTGAGCATGCACCAGCCAAGACACGCGAGGGGCTGGAGATGCCTTGGGGCAGGATGCTGGTGGACAGTTGCCGGTGAACGAGTGGGCAGCTCACACTGCAGCAGACCGGGCCAGACCAGGCAGAGTACAACCCTGCAGTGTTAGAGACTGCTCCCTCCCATGCTTGTCGTTGAGTCTCATGCTTATCTCAGGGCTGATGTGGTAACAAGTTCAACTCAAAAGTCAATGCAGGGCTCCGATTTCCCAATGACAGACCCACACCACCCACACACAAACGCACACACACACACATTACAACCCCACACTCTCCCCTCCAAACTCACCATTTTGATGTAGGAGTTCTCCCCCAGGAGGCAGTAGTTTGACATGGGCTGAAACACAACAGAGATGAAAATAAGACGAGACACAGACACATATGGGCTGTGTGTGTGCGCATGTGTGTGCGTGTGTACACACCGGCAATGGCTCCTCCTCCTCCTCCAGAGTTCCATTCTGCACGGATTCAGACTCGCCCCTCTCCCCATGAGACTTCTTCTTCTTGGGCTTCTTTTCCTCCTTCTCCTTCTTCTTCTTGTCCTTCTTTTTCTTGTGTTTGAAGGATTTCTGACACAGAGAGAGTGAGAGACAGAATAAGAGAGAGGTGACACTGGCAGCAGCAATCTGGACCGAGTGTGTGTACGTCAGCGAGTGTCAGTGGGTGTGGGAGTACAAGTTTGTGTGTTTCAGTGTGTCGGAGTTCAAGCTTGTCGGTGAGTGTATGAGTGTGTCAGTGTGTAGGAGTGTGGGTCTGAGTTTCAGTATGTGTGTGAGAGTGTCAGTGAGCGTGTGAGCATCACTCACGGTCTCCTCAGGCTCGGCCTCTTTGGGCTCCTCTGGTTCAGACACTGGTGCAGCCGGCTCCGTCTGTAGAAACACACTGGACACCGTTAACACTGTGTGCCACACACACACACACACGCACACGCACACGCATGCACAGGGTTAATACACACATTGCATCACCGGTGTGGGCTGATGTATACATGTTCAGGTTGTGATAATCATACTGGTCACCAGAGGGCGAACAAACCCACCCCACACACAACCATTCAACAACAGGAGGGACATTTAGCTGACGTGACAAAAAGAAAAACAAGAAAAACAAGAAAAAGAAATGGAGTGAGTAGGGGGTTGTGTCAGTCAGGCTGCACACCGAGGAGGAGAGGGGAGAGGAAAGGCATGGGAGGAACAGAGGGCGCGGTAGACGAAGAGGGAGAAAGGAGGAGGACGAGGGAGGGAGAGAGGGGAGGGATAGACAGGAGCAAGAGAACACCAAACCCAACCTGAGTCTCGGACGGGACCGGGGCACCAGAGAGCCATAAATCCAGATCAGAGGCCTGAAAACAGAGAGAGGGAAGGGGAGCGTGAGAGGGAGGGAGGGAAGGAGGGATGAAGGGAGGAATGAAATGAGGGAGGAGGAGCTGTTTCTACTGCTGTACCCTGCGTGAGCCCCAGGGGGTGCCGTGCTGCAGTCGATGCCTCACAGTTCATTAGGACCTGCTGACACCATCACAGCACCACCGCTATTGCTACTACTACTACTACTACAGTCCTGCCACTCATAAAACAACAGCAGTCTGGTGTGTTTTGCGTTGAGACTGCACACTTACCTCAGAGGGCATGGTGTCGGGGGGCAGGGCTCCCACTTCAGTGCTCTCTGCTGCTTGGCTGGTTTCCTGCAGAGGCTCCTCCCCCTGCTCCTCCACATCTTCCTTTGACCGTTTCTTCTTTTTCTTCTCCTCTTTGCTCTTCTGTGGGAGAGACAGTTAAACGGGACAGGTCACCAATGAGACAGTCAATGACAAGACACAGTCACTAACACTACAGCTACTAACAAGATACGGCCCCTAATGAGAGAGTCACTAACGAGATAGTTGCTACAGATACTGACTAACGAGTGATGAAGCTACAGACAACCCTTAACGAGCAGCAGGGTCTCTCTGACCTTCCTCTCCTTGTCCTTCTTCTTGTCTTTCTCTCTCTTGTCCTTCTTGCTCTTCTTCACCCGTGTCTCAGGGGGGATGCCTTCCACCACTCCCACGCTCGGCGCCTCCACCTCTCCCTCGGGGGTCTTGGGGGTGTCGGGGGAACGGTGGGTTCGGACCGGCAGCTTCTCTCCCTCCGCCAGAGGCCTGGGGGATGGGGAGGCGGGGGGAAGGGGGAGGAGAGACACGGTCACACCAGGGGGGATGGACAGAGACGCGGCACTCGAGTTACTAGCTCTTGACCGTCACCCAGGCACCCGCCCGGCTACTGATCTCTATTCCCTCCCCCCGCATCTCCCTTCGCCGAAGTACTGGGTAACGTTGCCTGATTAACGGTCAGAGATGGACGATGAGCCAACGCAACTGGCAGAGGGACGGTGAGACCGGCAGCCGCAGGCTCCCGCATTCACCCACAAATCAGGTCAGGAGAATCACAAATATAGCAGACTAGTACATCGTGTGGCACTGATTTCCAGGTTACTAATATCAGGATGAAAGATTGCCTCTCTGCCTGCAGCTGCCGGTTCGCCCAGGAGGGGAGCAGCCAGCAATGCAGTGAGTTGGGGGCTGTTCCCCTGCCTGGTCTGCACAGCAGGGGACTGAAGCCCCCAGCCAGCCAACCCTGCTCAGCCAAGCTCCCGGAGAGTCACAGCACTGGTTTTATTGCTTAATTGAACCAATTGTGACTTGACTGTCAATATAGTTAGTGGGCTGCAGCTCTCCAGACCGGGCGTGGGGAGGGGTAGTGTTGGGGGAGGTAGGGTTGCTGTCCATTATTGGGGATGAGAGGGGTCTGACACGGACACAGAGAACTGACCAGTGCGGAGGGGAGCCGGCCCGGTATTGGAACCATGAGCAGAGCCCACCTGAGCTGAGGCCCGGACACTCGGCCCGCATCCCCAAAAACTGAACACGGCCGTTCCCTACGGCGGGGGGGGGGGGCAGAGCAAAGCGGAGAGGGGGCCTACCTGCGCAGAGCTCCGCCCGAGACCAGACTGCAAGAGTGTCAGAGAGGTGCATGAGAGAGAGAGAGAACGACAGAGCAGAATAAAAGAGGTGCTCAGACAAACAGACAGACCGAAAAAGACACAAGCTGGAGCCTCTGTTCTCTCGCTGAGCGTTGCTGGAGTCTCAGGGTGGTTACGCAATGCTCCCTCAACACAGTGAGCTCAACACTAAAACAGTGAGCTGGATGAATGGATGAGCAGAGTATTTCCCAGCGGCCCCACTCTGGGCTCTGGAGCGTGCCTGACATTACTCACTTGTCCAGGTCAATGTCCAGGGCCTTGTAGGGGTCATTAGGGTCTTTATCATCCTCGTCACTGGGTAAGGCATTCTGGGAGAGATGCAGAGAATACAGTGGGAGAGAGTTAATTGGTCAGATGCATTTAAATCATCTCTCTGAGCGTTTCTTCACCCGTCACCTTCCTTCTCCACCTTGTTCCCGCTCTTCACTCCCTCCGTACCTCAGGCATCTCCTCGGTGACGATGTCCACGTGGTGTGCGGGGGTGATGTCCTCCTCGCTCTCCGTGTGCCCCGACTCCAGCCGCCGGCTCCTCCCTCGCTTGTCTCTCTTCTTTTCCTTCTTCTTCTTCTTCTTTTGGGCCTTCTCCTTCTCCCGCCGCTCCTCCTCCAGTTTCACATACTGGTCCGACATGGGCATCCCTGAGGAAGAGAAAGGGAGAAAGAAAGGGAGGTGGTTGAAGAATATTGGATGAGAGAGAGATAGAGAGAGAGAGAGAAAAAGAGAGAGAGGCAGGACGCACCTGGCACTTTGAGAGGCACGCTGAGGTCGATCTGAACCACGGGAATGTGCTCCACCCCGGGAGTGTCCTGATATCCCTGTACAGAGACGTGCCCACAGAGTCAACGGTGACAGCAGCACACACAATCTCCACATGCAAACCATTCAGCACTCCCATCCTATACAGGTAGAGCATACAGGTACGGCACGGTCTTCTTGCTCACCTTCTGCGAAGTGGGGGAGCTCTTGATGTAGAAGGGGTTGTTGGCCTGCTCCTGCTTCCTGACTTCCCGTCGCTAAAAGAGAGCGAGAGGAGTCAGTGAGTGAGTGAAAGAGTGTGTGTGTGTGTGTGTGTGTGTGTGTGTGTCAGTGTGTGTGTTACCCTGGCCAGCTCTTTCTCGTCGATGTCGGCGTGTCGGGGGCGGGGCCGTGGCTCCTCCTCAGTGAACACGGCACGCGGACGCTCGTCCTCCGACTCGATCTCCGAGGGCGGCTCGTTGATCCAAGCGTCCAGGTCTAGCCTGCAGTGGGGGCAGCAGGGTGAACAGCTTACAAAACACAGCCCCACCGGCACTCACAAACCAGTATCACCACCACCATCACAACAACAACAGTAGTCCGGAGGAGCGCTGACCCCTCAAGCTACTCATGCTGCAAGTGAGAAGAGTGAGAGAGCAGCACTGACCCGTCAGGAATGGGCACTTTCTTCTGGGCTTTGGGCGCCACGGGGTTCAGCTCCCCGGCAAACAGCGCGCACACCTCCTCGGCCACGCCCACCTCCTTCTGCTGCAGCTTCTGGATGTACTTCACCAGCTGCAGGACACAGGACGCCTGATGTGGGGACGGGAGAAAGGTGGAGGGTTAACGAGGCCCTAACGAGCTGAGCTGTGCAGTCACGAGGCTGCGGGTGGCGCTGCCTCTTACCCTCTCCTGCACCTCCAGGTCGGCACTCTGCACGAACAGCGGCAGCCTGTCCACCAGGAGCTCGGTGGTCTCGGAGGCGACGCGCGCCCCTTCCTCGCCCCCCCCCTCGGCGCGGCGCAGCACGGCAGACAGCAGCTTGGCAGCGTTCTGCACATACACGGCCTGGATGTGCCCCGGCAGTGTGGACACCTTCGGCCGCAGCATCGCTTCCAGGGTCTGCAGAGGATCCTCCAGATGTCTGAGAAAGGAGAGGTAAATTAAGAAAGGGAGCCGGGCAAAGTCTGCGTCGGTCTGTCCATGTTCGAGTCTGTGTGTCGGTCTAGTGGCACTCACTCGGAGAACTCCCCGCAGATCCAGGCAGCAGCGTACAGGACCTCGCAGATGCCGTTGCGTTGCGTGTTGCCGGCCAGCAAGTGGGCGTTGTCCAGCAGCGAGGCCATCTGGGACACGGCGAAGGAGCGGATGGCCTTGACTCTGATCGCCACGTCCAGCATCTGAGAGGCGATCAGGTGCCCGTGCCGAGTGCCCTCCAGACGGGTCAGCTCCACCAGGATACTGATATACCTGAGAGAGAGTCTGAGCAGTTAATGGACTGGCCGCTGGGCTGGTGTGTATACTGGGCTGCTGATGTACAGGACACTGGGCTGGTCCATACTGGGCTGTACTGACCACTCAAAGTTGGTGATGTATTGGTAGTTGCTCTGGCTGCAGATGTCGATGATCTTGGTCAGCAGCTCGTCGCGGTACGTGGTGCCCTCCGCCTTGTCCACATGCAGCATCAGCTTCTTCACAATCTCCATCAGGTTCTTCTTGGACACCTGGACAGGCCGGGACATGCCAGGACACGTTGAGAGAGAGAACAAGAAAAGGAGACAAGAGACGTCAGCTATGGGTCATTCTGAAACAAGTGTCAGACAGTGTGAGGCACTATAATATCATGCCAGGGAGCAGGCCCAGGCAGTGTGTTGGTGTAAGGCGCAATATTACCATTCCATAGAGCAGGTCCAAGGCGCGTAGGCGGATGGACTCGTCCTTGTCATCCAGGCACTGCAGGATCAGGTCTTTGTGTGACTGGACTGACTTCGGGTGAGTCTTCAGGATCTTAGACATGGCCAGCAGACCCAGGTACTTCACTGCAACACACACACCGATCACCAATTGCAACACACACACATACAAATGCACATACACATACACACATAATACATACTGAACACAGCACGAAATACAGAATGTAAATTACAACTGTAATACACAATACAAACATACACACTACACATACACCGATCAGCCATAACATTATGACCACCTGCCTAATATTGTAGGTCCCCCTTTTGCCATCAAAACAGCCCTGACCCGTCGAGGCATGGACTCCACTAGACCTCTGAAGGTGTGCTGTGGTATCTGGCACCAAGACGTTAGCAGCAGATCCTTTAAGTCCTGTAAGTTGCCAGGTGGGGCCTCCATGGATCAGACTTCTTTGTCCAGCACATCCCACAGATGCTCGATTGGATTGAGATCTGGGGAATTTGGAGGCCAAAGTCAACACCTTGAACTCAAGATTCATCAGACTAGGCCACCTTCTTCCATTGCTCCGTGGTCCAGTTCTGATGCTCACGTGCCCATTGTAGGCGCTTTCGGCAGTGGACAGGGGTCACCATGGGCACCCTGACTGGACTTCGGCTACGCAGCCCCATACGCAACAAACTGCGATGCACTGTGTGTTCTGACACCTTTCTATCAGAACCAGCATTAACTTTTTCAGCAATTTGAGCTACAGTAGCTCGTCTGTTGGATCGGACCACACGGGCCAGCCTTCGCTCCCCACGTGCATCAGTGAGCCTTGGCCTCCCATGACCCTGTCGCCGGTTCACCACTTTTCCTTCCTTGGACCACTTTTGATAGGTACTGACCACTGCAGACTGGGAACACCCCACAAGAGCTGCAGTTTTGGAGATGCTCTGACCCAGTCGTCTAGCCATCACAATTTGGCCCTTGTCAAAGTCGCTCAGATCCTTACGCTGCCCATTTTTCCTGCTTCTAACACATCAACTTTGAGGACAAAATGTTCACTTGCTGCCTAATATATCCCACCCACTGACAGGTACCATGATAACGAGATTATCAGTGCTATTCACTTCACCTGTCAGTGGTCATAATGTTATGGCTGATGGGTGTACACACACACATACACTACTACAGGGAGGGAAGGAGACTCACAGTTCTGATCCGAATCTTCAATCAGGATTCTCAGCTTCTGCACACATAGCTGAGAGAGAGATAGAGAGTCATTATAGCAATTACACTAGACACATTGAACTGGACACTGAGACAGACAGATGGACAAACACAGGAAGACACCAGTGAACAGACAAAGGGAGAGTAACAAATACAGACATCAGACGCACAGAAAAGAGACAATAAGTAACAGACTAACAAACCTAGTGGAAGACTGACAGTCACAGACAATCAGGCAGGGATGGACAGACAGACCAACCAATAGAGACTGAATGACTCACTCACTCACCTGGATACTGGCGCTGTGGTTGGGCATTCCAGAGGACAGAGAGATGAGCACTAGAGACACAGAGACCGGGTTAGAGAAACAGAGACACTTGCTGGCGCAGTCTCAGACCTCTATCAGGGCCTTAAATACTGCACACTCCTATCCTGAAAGATTAGTTCATATCTGGAGATGTTTCTACAGCAAATAATATTATTCATAACGATGATGAGATAGAGAAGGGATACTGACCTGCAATCACTGTATTGACACATTCGTACAGCAAGGACATCGCAGAGGTACTGAGAGGAAGAGAGAGAGAGAGCTTGAATATTCACTAAAATACTTCAGAAGCTGTGAGAAGTTCATTAGTAAACCCTTGTTAATTATCTCGTTAGCAGGACCTTGTTAGCAGTCTCTGTCTCACCTGTGGATTAGGTTCGTTAGTGGCTCAATCAGCTTCTTCCCCAAACGAGGCTCCAGAGGGGTGAGGGCACCAAACTGAGACAGAAACACACACCAATTAACACCAATTAAGCAATTAACTAGTCTCAGAAGAGTGACCAAAAGTGACACAGAGAGATGAGTAGACCCCGCCCCCCCCGCACAAACCGAAACACAGAAACCCCCCAGGACGGACACAGACAAACACCCACAGACAGGCGCCTGCTGGACACACTGACCAGTTTGATGATCTTGATGAGGACCCAGTTGTTGGTGGACGAGGTCATGAGTTTAAAGAAGAGTGGCGCTAGGGACAGGTAGTTCTTGGGGTTCCTCCTAGCCAGCTCACAGATCACATTGACCGCTGCAGACTGCACTCCTGAGAGCAGGGGAGAGCCAGCTTCACAATCCAATTCTAACTTTTTGTTTTCATAGAGAGAAACACGCAACGGCTCCAACCTAGCACTCGCATGCCCCCCATCTCCCTGGCTCCCTCTCTCCGCCCCAGGCACACACACCTGGGTCAGGGTCTTCCAGTTTTTCCTTGAGCCGCGGGAAAGCGGGGCGCAGGGACTCTGGGTATTTCAGGAACACTTTATACATGATAAGCACGGCCTTCTTACGGATGTAGGGCTTGGTGTGAGACATCTGCAAGCGGGACGGGAGAGACAGATGGGTCAAAAAGAGGCCGGGACATAAGCAATATCGGTCGTAAATGAACGGATAATACGGTCTTTCTGACTCCAGGTGACTTACTAGGGTCATGATGTCATTGGCCAGGTCTCGGGCAAGGTCAGGGGTCACAAAGCAGGACAGGCCTGTCAGAGCCACACCCGTGTCGTATTGGTTTGGACTGCTGAGATCCTGAGAGAGAGAGAGAGAGAGAGAGAGAGAGAGAGAGAGAGAGAGAGAGAGAGAGAGAGAGAGAGAGAGAGAGAGAGAACGGGGGAGACTAGCTGAACCACAGTTGTTGAATTTTGATACACACTTGGATACGACAGATGTACGCAGAAAGACAGTTGCAGAGAAATCCTCAGCTGCTCACTTTGCGAATCTGATTGGTCGTCAGCATGATGACATCAGTCCCCTCATGGAAACACTGAGATGCTGCTAGGTAACCAATCCTCTGACGGGGAGGGAGGAGGGGGTTGGAAGAGAGAGAGGGAGACAGAAGAGAGTGTTAAACACATCATTAACACCTCAGGAATGCAGAAAAAAACGGCACTGAAGAGCAGGGTGTTGGGGGGTCTCACCTTGAAGGTGAACTTGGAAGAGCTCATCACCTCCACAATGTTGAAGGCAGCCCAGCTCACATCATAGCCCAGCATCTGCAACTGTAGACAGACACACAAACAGTCCAAGAGTCGGTCTATCAGACATACAAACACACACACACCATCATACAGACACACGGACAGCATATAGTGGAAATACAGTGTGTTGACCGTGCACGTGGCCAGTGTCTCTCTTACATAGGTTAATTTGCAGACAGCGTTGGCTTTCACCGCGATGTTGTCCTGCTTCAGTTCCTGCTTGATCTCATCAATGCAGGTTGAGATGTACTTGGCCTGGACAGACGGACAGACAGAGAGATGGACAGACGGGAAAGAACTGGTCAGTCAGGGGACAAGTGCCCACGCTTTAATTTTAATTGTCCTGGATTCATATTTTATTATCATTATCACCATCATGTGCCAGCGAGACAGAGAAGAGACTGCATTGTTGAACATGCTGTGTAATCTGTCTATTTTAGCTGTGCTGCTAATGACAGTCATCATAACAAAGCACCATCAGACACTAAGATGTCTTACCCTCATACAGATACTGACACAAAGAGACATATACAGACAGCAGAGACGCACACACCAACGGCACGCACGCACACACGCACACGCACGCCCAGAGCAGGATGTGCAGGGCGTGCTGGTCATGCGTCTGTAATCATGAGACAGTGACAGGGGGGGAAAGAGGGAGACTTCTGGAGAACAGGAACGCCAGCCCAGCTATACACAGACCCTCGCCCGTAATATAAGGACGCCAATATATTGCACAGAGCGGGGAGATCAACGCTTCAGAAAAACATCACATCGGGTTCTTCAGCTGTTTATAACGTAATCTAAAATGTTCTCTCTCCGTTTTAAAGCACATAAATAAATAAATTGGCCTGCCAAGGAAGTGTGACCCATTTTCACTTTGTATTTTCTCATCACTGGGAGCCCTGGCTCCAGCACAGAGGAGCACAGCTGCAGGGAGAGGAGATGAGAGGAGAGGAGAGGAGGGGAGGCATTACTAACAGCCTCTCTTTCTCCCTGCAATCTAAACTGACAGACGCATTATTTACAAAGTATGAATATTTCAGCGAGGAGCTCAGTGTCAGAGTAATAGACACCCTATATCCCATCCCTACCCACCCCCCCCAGTCTCTCTCTCCCTCTCCCTCCCTGTGCGCTCGGATTACTGACTCTCGACTGCTGCAGCGGTCAGGTCAGTGCGTTCAGGGCTGCTTAGAGACTCACTCCCAGTGCACAGCAGTGTGGGCCAGGGAAGGACCCCATGCCAGTCCTGCCCTACATCACAGTTTAACGTGGGCATCATCTTCCTGGCACCCTGTTCATCTCACCACCCAAAAAGTAACAGCCATCAACATGTTCTTACACTCCATCACTATAATTTGTGACCATTATAACCTGCAACTTGCAAGACCTGAAACGGAACAAGCTGCTCTGCAATAGGAGTCTGAAGTCCATCCCTGCCCTAGCCTGAGGGTCTTGTGAAGCTTCTGTTAACCCTTCAGACCCCAGAGAGGACTTCATAAAGTCAGGGAGTGTGGACACGTCCATCCCTCTTCAATTACAATTTCACTCCATGTCTCATGTGATGTTGGACTGCAGTGATGAGTGAGGGACAAAATTAGACCGGGGGGGGCGGGGGAGTGAGATATGGAAGTGAGCGAGGACTAGGCGAGATGGACAGACTGCCGGTCGCCTCACCCGAAACATGTCAAACACGATCAGTAAATCCAATTCAAATCTCAAACAGGACCAACCCAGCTACCCGCTTGCCCCCACACTACCACTCCTTGCACCCAAACACTAGATTATGAATGAATGGATGATCTAATGCAAGGAGGGGTGGATGGGTGGATGAGGAGAGGAAAGGCCCCAGGTTTGTGGAGCAGAAGGGGAACTGTAACAGGACAGAAAGCAGAAGCGATCACAGATTTAGTGCAGCTGCCCATTCTCTCTCTCTCTCTCTCTCTCTCTCTCTCTCTCTCTCTCTCTCTCTCTCTCTCTCTCTCTCTCTCTCACTTGATCACTGAATGGGGCAGTGATGATGCAGCGTGGCCTACACAACCCCTGCTTCTGATCAAGAAACAGGAACAAGTGGTTGATATATAAGCACTTCGCAGCATATCATATTATTATTATTAAAACCAATACTACGTATTTACTCATTTTCTAACTGAAGCCCAAAGACGTGTCTGTTTTGTGTATTACAGTCTGCTACTCACACCCATCTCTGAACCTCTGGGGGGGAAAACGCAGAACCGGAGCACAGACCCTCAGTGCACACAATAACACAATCAAATACACAACCACACAGTGACATCCGCAAATATAGGAAAAAATACATTTAAAAAGAATAGTAATATTCCTTCTGATTCCAGCAGCGGTTCACCTTGATATGAATAACGGACCAGGACATTGTAATTCACAATGATCGGGTCACAGCCGCTGTGTTTATTGATGCATTTCTTTATTTTGCAGGGTTTTAGTCCAGTCTTACCTCGTCTGCTTTGTGGTTCCTGATGCCGCGTACTAAATCCTGCAGGTTTTTATCAAACATACGGTCGATGCTGCCTTTTACCATCTTCAGAGCCATGGCTGCGGTTTTTCTTGTGTTTCTTTCTTACGTGTATATATATAGAACTGTACCCTTTGATATGAATTAATTATTGTTGTTGTTATCATCAATGTTGCGGGTGTTTCGGGGTTAATGGGACTGCGGAGCTGAGGAGGGCTGGAGGGAGGGGGAAGCCCGGCCCTGCTGCACTCGGAAAGCCAGCCCGGGAGGGAGCGTCAGTCGCCGGGGCTGTGTGCAAGGTGCTCCGGGCGAGAGGTGCCGCAGCTCGGCTTCACTGTCCAGCAGCTGTGCGGGTAGACTCTCTGCGGAATACAGAGGAGCTGGAAGGAAATGGCTGACAAAATGGCGACCGGTCAGCTGACTGCACGTCTGCCTGTGTGCGTGTGCGTGACTGTGAATTAGTTTGTGCTGCACCTGCGCAGATCCCGCTTGTTTGTGCAGATATTGCGGGCAAACACTGGCTGCAGCTGCACGGACTCATGGCCATGGGGTGTGTGGGATCCAAACCCTAATGCGCCCCCCAGGCCAGAAGAGCTAATGGCAAAACCTGGTAGCGGTTTAATCGTGGGCTCTTATTAGTAGTAGTACTAGTAGAGGTAGTGGGTCAAATGGCCAGGCAAGAGTATTGTAATAATATGTCGAAGCTTTGAAATCAATTTTAATTGAAACTATCAATTCAATCCCAAAATGTTGCGTGTTACAGGAGAGGTGTTTATTCTCACCCAAGATGGAGGACTGAACTCTCACTCAGCTGGACAGGACAGTACAGGAAGAAAAAAGGTCGCGTTCGTGCAGCGCAATTTCCGCTGTGCTGCAGAATTCCAGCGATCCCATTGGCTGAGCCGTGCAGATCTGCGCATAGCTGCGCTACACGGATGCGACTACAATCCAGCTCGAATGTGTCTGCAGCGCTGCGACACCACGCCTCCTCATTGGCCTGTAGTTTGATGACATCACACAAATGAGCCGAAATGTGCGACGTGGAAGGAGCTGAGCAGTCTGGTGGCCAGGGGTAAGGGGTAAATAATAGTACACAACCACAATCTGTAAATTTGTATTTGTATATTTTTATTTAATATCAAATAGAAAAAGAAAAAAATGACACATACAACCAATTTTTGTAATAAAAAAAGCAAACTAGAAAACTATCCATGATATTCAAATCATTAAAATAATTAAAAACATTTAAACCACACAAACAATAAGGACACAAAGAAGCTATAATAAATTAAAATCAGAGATATGAAAAGAAAAAAGAAAAAACATGTTTAACATTTTTTTTAAAACAAATAATGAGAGCTCTTTGCAAAACTGAGAAACCTGAGTGAAGTTGAGGTCATTCCTTCCCATCCCAATAAAACAGACACTGACTCGGTTGCAAACATCCATACTCACACACACGCACAGACACAGCAGTAAGGTTCAAACCCCTACACTGCTCTCCTGCTGCTGAACACAGAGAGAGCAGCACACTAGCTTTCAACCCAACGCCTGCGGTCCCCACTGATCGCCGCCT
The DNA here is from genome assembly GCF_036373705.1 of Amia ocellicauda. NCBI lineage: Eukaryota > Metazoa > Chordata > Actinopteri > Amiiformes > Amiidae > Amia > Amia ocellicauda. The sequence continues at coordinate 10,554,960 of NC_089871.1, forward strand.
CCAAACGAGTCCTCAATTAGTTTATGTGCTCAGCATCATCATCCTCATTGTTACATAGTTGGAGAGAGTGCTGGAGTTGGAGACACAGAGGGGACTGCAGGGAGAGGGAGGGGGACACTGTGACTGATCCACACACACACACAATTCCATCACAGGAAAGGTATAACGCCAGCTCATACCTTAGTTAATTTATACAGTAATTCCAAGATAAGGATTCTGTTAGAGGTGTTCAGACCCCAGCTCATACCCCTCACTTCAAACCACCATTCGACACAGAACCCAACACCACCCTGACGGAGGAGGCTGTTTGGGAACAAATGCTTCAATCTCGGTCTTCTGCAGCATCAACAGTGTTAAACTTCCTTCTTTAACCCAATAATATTTGCCTGCACTCCTCCCCCACCCCAAGTCCACCCACAGGACAGACTGCAGCATGGGTTGTCGATCCTAACTCCCACAGAGACATGGTCTCCTCTATTTATAAACTAACTGATTAATCGTTTTGTTTCTTTATTTAATTAACTTTAGTTCAATATTCCACGGCCACTGCCAGCAGCGAGCCACCAAATTGACCTACAAGCAGCCTCTGAGGAAATCACACTGACCGTCACTCTCCCTCACCACACATGTACAATAATGAAACCGGTCCTTGTGTTAAAATTACTTTATGAAGCTAAACAATGTATTATTTCCCCTGGATATGTTAAACACACGGCTACACAATAAAAGCAGTAAAAGAAAAGAAAAAAAAAAAAAAACTTAAAAAATAATATTAAGCAGAAAAAATTAAAACACACCCACTCCTGCCCTGAGTCCAGAACTGCAACACAGTGACCGCACTCAGACTGACACTCTCCCCTCTCTCTGTCTCTCTTTCTCCGTCTCTAGAATCTGCTGGACTGTGGTCCTGGCGGCTCCACAACAGTGAAGGAAGAGGTGCCCATGTGCCAGCTCCCAAGGCCTGGCACCCTCTGGAGGCGAGGTAGCAGCTATGCAGAGTCTCAATGTCAATTTCAGCATCGTGAGCAGATGCTGCGGGGGGGTTACAGTTTGCAGCTGACTGGACGCCCGTCTGCTCTCCGCCAGCTCATTTGCTGGACGGGGGCAGTGCCGGGAGCTGTGCATTGGAATGCATGAAGTTAGTTTACAGTGACCTTTTGTGAAAGTGTCAACGTGCAGAGAAATACCTGAGGCTGGTTGGCTGAACGGATTCAATAGTGAGTGTGCAGTGTTTGTATTGAACAAGAATACCCAGTCAGAGAGGCAACATTAAACCAAAACCCCCAGTTTACAACAGTGCAGGCCTTTGAGCTTCACCCACCTCTAATACACCTGTAGAAAATGTCCAACAGCCACTCTATACCAGCTCTGTACATGCCACTCTATAACCACATCACAAAATCTCTTAAGGCTTTATGATGTCCAATTCCGATCAGAGATAATGGTGCAGCTGTACAGAGCCTGAGAACTATCAGAGAGAGCGAGAGAGAGAGACTTGTGGATTACAGGAGCGCCAGCCTAACCACACACAGACTCTCACCCCTAATATAAGGACTAGAATTCATACTGACAGTATCAAGATCATCATCATTATAATATTAATAATTGTATTTGTACTGCAGGCACCACAGTGTTGTCACACACTCAGCCCACACTAGGGGGCAGTACTGAGAGGAGGAGTAGCTGCAGCCCAGCAAAGCTATAGTCCAGCGGCATTCATAGGTCACGCACAGTTCATTGGTCACTGGGATTGTAAGAGCTGGTGCTGGATGTTAGAAAACAAGCCTCTCTATGTTCTCGAACATAACTTCTTCACTGTCTTAAAATGACCTACGAACTATGGTGGACCGGGCCTCCCCATACCCCCCTCTCTCTCTCTCTCACACACACACACACACAGATATTCCTAATCCAGTAGTTGCTATAGGACCCAAGATAAGCAAGGTGATTGGCTGACCAAGCTCAGCTGCCTCTCTATTGGCCAAAGAGCAGTAAAGCCATAGCAACTGTGAAACAATCACAGCAGATGTCCTCAGAACAGCCAGAAGCCAATCAGGGCACAGTCAGAGTGGCAGTCACCGATCAAAGCTCTGAACCATCTACACAGGCTTAGCTCCAAACAAACGTACCATATATATACACACACACACCTTTCGGCCTTATTTCTACTTTTTTTATGTTTTTAATCAATGCCTTTAATTAAGGTCCTATAGCATACCACTACAACCCCCCCGAGCAACACAGTCCATCCAGACTGTGGAGGTATCAGGGCTCACACTGTTTCACACTGGCACCGTGACATCACTTACACTTAAAGTGTACAAGCCCTGCCCACCCAGGAGCCATCTTTGGGTGTATACACACAATCTGTCCCTTTTGCAGTTGTTTGAACAAAACAAAATGAAAAATGGTATATATACAAATGTATATTACATATACACACGTGTATGTGTACATACATACACATTCATATTTCATACATCCATACACACACATACCATCCACAGTTCAAAGGAATGATGTAGGCGATTCAGAGGATTTCAGAAATTAGCAAAAAGGAAGAGTGAGCTGAGCTGTGTCGGGGGGGCATCTTCAGTCCAGTGTTGCGGTCACTGAGCGTCTGTGCTGCACCTGGGAAACAGCGGGCTTAAGAATTCATCTGTGGTGCCAATCCTTTCATACATTCTATATATACATGATATAGATATGTATATTAATATATATATCTACATCTACATCTATATATATATATATATATATATATATATATATATATATATATATATATATATATATATATATATATAATATAGAGAGAGAGGAAGAGAGGGAGCAGGCAGTTGCTCAGGGTGTGGTGATCTCCTCTGCAGCACATGGTGAGCAGTTGGTTGTGGCTCGGGCTGCGTCGTCTCCCTGCCGACCCTTCTACAGGCAGTGGGGGGGGCTCTGGGGGGCGGCGCGGGGCCCGCGGGCAAGCAGCGCGGGGGTGTAGTCGGGGTGCCTGCGGGCGTGCTTCACCAGGTGGTCACTGCGCATGAAGCGCTTGTCGCACAGCGGGCACAGGAAGCGCTTCTCGCCCGTGTGCGTCCGCGTGTGGCGCGCCAGCTCATCGGAGCGGGCGAACCGTTTCACACATCCGACCCACACGCACGGGAACGGCCGCTCACCTGCGGAGAGAAGGGGAGGGCAGAGTCAGTGCAAGGACACGGTGTCACCGGTGAACAAACTGCCCATCACTGAAGAACAGGCCGACTGAGCGAGACAGACATTCCTCACTCCGCTCGAGTCTATTATTAAATGAAAGCAGTTATTTTCACTTGACCACATGACTGCATAGCCTGACAGTACAAACTCCTCCCCCCAAGCTGGATCTGAACCTGAGCAACGGGAAAACGAGACTGGCAGAGAGAGAGCTCAAGCCCAATAACAGAACACATTGTTGAGGGAAAAACAGGTGCAGATGTTCTCTCTATGTCAAAGGGAAATCCTCCCCGTCTTTCCCCTGCCCTCCCCCTCCCCCCGCCTGTCTCTGTGGTTCAGATGCATTATGCCCAAATACCAGCCAGTCACCTCCTAATCCAGCGACCACCACCAGAGCAGCCGGGCAGGGAAGCGAGAACGTGCAAAGAGTCGGCACCTGCCAGCCTGCCCTGCTGCCAACCATGCACATGCACGCACACACTCCAAAGTCTGTTCCTGCTTTCCAAATTACGAGAACCTCTCCTCTCTTTTAGCATTCATCTCTCCAATTCATTTTTCTCATATAATGCCCCCACCATCTCAGATCTATTCAAGGTGCTTTATTGGCATATTTAATATTTCAGGAAACATTAATAATAATGCATGTATGTATGTATGTGTGTGTGTGTAAATTAAATATCTCTGCATCCACCCATGTGCAGTCAGACCCCCTCCCTCTCATCACACACCCACATTATCTCTCTCGCCGTCTCCTCCGATGCCGCCCCCCCTCAGATAAACTCAACACACAGACGGGCTCCAGTACTCCCAGACTCCAGACACAGTGTCAGCCAATACAGATAAACAGATGCACACTGTCGCCCGTCTCCCACTGCCAGTCTAACCAGCCGAGTCAGTTTACAGTAACCCCCCACCCCCACAAACACACCTTCCAGTCTCTGTGGTGCAGTTCTCTAGAATCACATATGATATGTGTAGAAGACTCACACTTAAAGACACACACACACACACACTCGCTCGCTCACACCACCTCCCATCTGTCAGGTATGAACAGTGACCTGCCAGTCCTGCAGCACAACCTGGTTTTGTTTTGGTGTCTTCAGTTTCCTTTCCTTTCCTTTCCTCTCCTCCCTCTCTCTCTCTCCTCACATTTCCTGCTCAACGTGACTCTGCAGGTGAGTCACAGGCAGACTGAGCACCCCCGCCACGCCAACCAGAGGGAGGAGCAATGGGGAGAGACAGAGGAAGAGTGAGCAAAACAGACAGATTGGGAGTAGGGAGAAAAGACAGGCGAGAAAGACGGTGGCAAAGAAAGAGGGAAAGGAGAAAGATAGAAAGGCAGGAGAGAAGTGCAGGAGAAGGACAGAAAGAAGTCCTGGCACCCGGCCAACACACATGCCCTTGAACCCAGGTCTCTGGGAGGACGGGAGAAACTGATGCACAACAGCTGTGAAATAGTAGATTATAATAATTACAGCCCCACGCCTGATTGTGGGTCAGTCCAGATGTGTCACAGCGACCCCAGTGGGTCAAACGTGCGAACAGCAGCGTCCCAGGCCCTCCAGGGGGGAGGTGGGAGTCACGCCGCACAGCGCAGTACTGTGCCAGAGTTACACTACGACTCCACAATATCAGCGTCAACAAATCTATATTCTGCTCAGGTGGTGGTGGGGGGGGTCGTTAGCCGACCAAAACAGACAGACCTCGCCCCTGAAAGGCCTTGGGGACCGGGGGCACACAAAGTGGATTTGAGACTGGTGTGCTGAACCCTCATCCCGCCCGCAGCCCCACATTCCCACACAGGACCAGAGCCCGGCTCGGCCCCACGCCGCTCGGCCCTTTGTTCGTCTTAATTCGGGCAACTTCGGCATCGGTCTTTGTTCTGGCCGCTTTACGGAGCTTTCCCTCTTTGTTCGCCCGCAGTTTTGTACTCCAGTGACCTCGCTACCACCCAGCGCCCCCCCACACACTCCTCCGTCTACTCAGACCAAACAAGTTTATTCTCTCTTCTGTATTTACAGGGATGGGGATCCCTAATGAGGAAGAGGGGGGAGTAAGTGAGGAATGAGTTCTTAAGAGTAAATAAATTAATATATATCCAAGCGTGGCGTGGGGGGGTGGGGGCTGAAACGTGTTTGTCAAGCCGATGCGGATCGCCTCTCCCGCTGCTCGGACTCACCGTTTATAGTGACCTGGACTGTAACCGGTCACTACGACCAGAGAGCCCAGCAGCACCTGACAACACCGCCCACCGTGGGAGAAAACTCGCCACCCCAGCCCCCCGTCCCCCTTCCCCCCCGGTGAAACGCCCAGCCGGCGGCGGACACGTTGTGGTGCCTGTGCGCTGCAGTGAAACAACCGGAGAAGCGCCAGCGTGTTTATTCAGCACACACACACATACATACATGTACTTCATTTTATTATCATGATTATTACCTGTGTGAGTCCTGATGTGCGCCTTCAGGTGCGACGATTTCCCGTACACCTTATCACAGCCGGCGAAGGTGCAGGGGTGTCGCTTCACCGGGGACCGGGCCGAACCCCCGGACGACCTGCCCTCACCCGGCCCACGCTGCGGCTGCTGGCCGGGCGTGGGGGTGGCGGACGGGGTGGCGTTGGGGGTCGGGGTGGTGGAGTCGGACAGCGTGGTGTAGCCGCTCTCCCCACACGACAGGCTGTCGGGGTCTCCGAGGGACGAGTTGCTGCTCTCCGAGTACGCAGACATGGGCCGGAACTGACTGTGTAAATCCGTGAGGATCCCGGCCACGGTGATCAGGTTGGCCGCCTCCTTCAGGGTGTCCCGAACCTCCCTGTCCTCCCGGGACCCCTCCGCCTCCCCGGGCCCCGGGACAGGCCGGGGCAGCTGCCGGGGGTCTGGGGCAGAGGCGAGCAGGGGAGCGGGTCGGTGTAGCGCGGGTCCACTGGATATAGACACCAAGCACTCGGCGGCAAAATAGTCCGAATAAGCAAATAAAGACATGGCTGTAATGTGCGAGCTGGGATTCACAAAGAAGAGATCCGTCCAGGTGAAGCGGCAGGGAGCGGAGAGGAGCGGAGCTCGGCTGTGTGTGTGCCCGTGTCGGCCGCTCTGTGTCTCGCTTTAAAAGACACACAACAACACAAAACCAGAATAATAACTACCCTGCGCCGCCGACCCCCTCTCTCTGTCGCTCTCTGGTCCCCGTGTGTGGCGTGCGCTCCGCCCGTCTGTCTCTCCCTCCCCGCCGCTCATTGTGTCTCGGAGAAGCCGGTGGAGTCCCGCCCCCCACCCCCGGTACCACCGGAGGCACGCTACAGTGACGCGGCCTGACGCGCCCGGCAGGCGGGGAAGAGAGCGCGGCTGCGGAGGAGGGGTCGGTTGGCTGGCTGCCTGGTTGCTTAGCTGGTTGCCGTCACTCGAGATACATTGATGGTTATTTTAATTTCATATATATATATATATATATGTATGTATGTATTATTATTATTTTTAATTTTTTGGCCTGTGTGTTCGTCTCCCTATCTTTTCTGCATCTGCAAAACCCCTCCCCAGTCCACGCCCGTATGTCGTGACCACGCTGCGTGGGAGTGTGCTTTCTGCCCCGCCAGGAAACGTTTTTTTTTGTTTTTTTTTTCGTTTGTGTGTTTTAATCTTTTTTTTAGTTGCTTTTGCATAAACCCAAAAGAAAGACAGAAAGGGGGGAGGGGAGGGAGTTTCGCTGACACAAGAGATTTACATTGGATGGTCGCCGTTAGGGAGGGGGAAGGTTTGTGTGTGTGTGTGTGTGTTTTTATTGTTATTATTTCGTCTTACTTTGAATGCAAAACTGGTGCTCGGCTGTCAGGCCATTGAAGCCAACCTGAGAACAGCACTTTTGTCACATTTGTTTGCCTCTGGGAAGTTTATTCATGACTACACAGCCTGATTTCTGATTGCTGTCATCATTATTGTGTAGAGCAAAGTCTGAGCCCTGGCCTGTGATCTGATTGTCGGTGCTGTCAAGGGCAACTTGATTTGAAACCAAATCTTGACCACATGTCAGTATAATGTGTGTGTAATAAGTTTCGATGATGTGGACATATCTCACAACAAAGGGAGAAACCCCTCTCAGAAGAATCATATTCTGAAATTTGACCTGTCCACACAAGGACCAAACCACAAACATGTCGTACGGGACAAAAGTCGTGTAGGACGAGCGTCAGTCTCTCAGGGAACACGGTGGTGATTCGTAGCCCCCTCTCCGGCCCATCGACTTTCCCCAGCACTGTCTGGCAACACAGGCCTGTTGTCACTGTCACACAAAACAACAACAAAACCGTAAAAGCCGGAGTCAGGGGTCGAGCTCCTCACAGCTGCAGTGTGGGGGGATGTCCGCATAGGGCTGCTCTTTCTTTCAAAGTCACCCAGTAATCCAGCAGCTCTACACTAACCCTGGCAGTGCTGAGGTTTTCGTGTTTGGGATTGTGTATTGTCCGTGTTAACTGCGGTGTTTTGTCAGTTTCCCCCCCCACACACACACTGTCCTGCAGGCCTGTGTTTACTGCGGGAGCAACAACTCTCAGTCAGTCCAGAGCTGTGTAAGCCTGAGCACATGGGGATCCAAATACCCTTCCCCCTCTCCCTCTCTTTCTATCACCTCTCTCCTCTTCCCTCCCTCTCTCTCTCACCCCTCTCATCCTCCCTCCCCCTCCTTCTGTCCACCTCTAACTCCCTTTAGCCTTTCTTTCCCTTTCTCTGAGTCTGAGTCCTTCCCTCTCTGTCTCTCTCTCACACACACTCTCTCTCCCTCCCTCCCTCTCTCTCTCACATTGAGCTCTGACAAACAAAAGGCACCTGTTGATACTGCAGACAGCTCCAGGGCACTGCTGCTACACAACTCCCAGCTCTGAGCGAAACAGAGAGAGAGAGAGAGAGAGAGAGAGAGAGAGAGAGAGAGAGAGAGAGAGAGCCTGATAAAAGGCAGTGTGGAGAGAGCGGAAGAGAGGCAGAGCAATCGTGAAGAGAGAGAGAGGAAGGAGAGGGATAGAGCAGAGTAAGCACAGCAGAAACAATAGGAAATGACAAGAGGAGGGAGAGGGAGAGAAAGGAGGGAGAAGGAGGCAGAGTAGCAGGCATGAGTGTGGGACTTACTGTGTTACTGCAGCTTATACAACATTAACCCCAGTCACTACGGAAAGCACACCGACTTATTTACATCACAGATAAACACTCACTCACTCAGATTCACATTCACTCACTCTCATACACTCACTCTCACACACACACACACTCGCACATTCACACACACAACAAAGACACGCAGTAATACACACACACTCACACATACTCAAAAGACACATGCACTATGATGCACACAAAGAAGACACGTGCTCTAACACACTCACATGCACATTCTCACACACACTTACACAATAACTCACAGTCACAGACTCATACATATACACAGACACACAAACACAGCCATATGCAAACACACAGACACACCCCTTCTCTCTTTTCCTCCCCTTTCCCATCCTCTCCTTCTCTCCCCTCTCTGTGCCAGGCAGTTGTGTGTGTGCCGTGTCCAGTCCTGTGACTGGCACATGACTCTCCACAGCTCCCATGATCCCTCCTCTCCAAAACCCTGACGGACACGCTTCCCTCTCCACCCTAACCCATTTTCCTCCCTGCCTTTCTCTATCACTGACTGTCTTTTTTCTTCCTCTGTTCCACCTCTCCCTAAAGTCAACCAGAGGCGTGTTTGTGCGATATAGAGCAGTGTTGGAGGACAGGGCAATTGTGTGTCTCTGGAGGAGTGTGCTGTGAGACTGTGTGTGTCTGTGTAGCATTATGAGAGCGTTAGTGTAGTGCGTGTGCTTATTAGTGCATTTGTGTCAGCGTGTGTGTAGTTATTAGTGCATTTGTGTAAGAGGTTGTGTGTGTTTGTGCAGTGAAGTGGAGAAGGGAGGAGGGTTATATATTAGACATCCATCTGCCCATCTGTGCTGTATTAATCACCCCCCTCCCCAACAAATCCTCTCGGCCTGTGTCTGTGAGGGGAGGGGGGGCGTGGAGACTGTTAGTTGTGTCTACTGTAATAATTAAAACAGACAGATAATTGGAGTTTCATTGTTACAGATAATTGCTGGTACCATCTGTCAGAGCCTCCCTAACCTAAACACACTCACACAGACACAGACACACACGCGCACACACACACACATGCATCAACCGCTCGATATGTACCCCTCGTTACCCTGATTACACACTAATTCAGTGATCAAATGTAGAAAAGCAAGACCACCCCATAGTCATCTCAGTATTCCTTTATTTATTTATGCACTCATTCATTTTCTCCTCTTTTCATTAAACGCTGCTCGTTTGTTCTCTGTAGTTTGTTTATTTCTGGAAATAAAAGAAACCCTTTTAAAATTCTGTTTCCGTTTTAAAACTAAATATTACAAATCGAAAAATAATACCAACAAAGTATACAATAAAACACACTAACCCTCCCCTTATTACCCCACCCCCCCTCCCCTCCCCAATAACACCCTCCCCAGCCCACTTTAGGAAAAGCAGAGAATATGGTACAGTACAGACATCTCTGTGATTCATAAACAAAACAAAAATGACACACACCATTTTTTTCTGACAAAACACACAAAGCATCAACGCCTGTGTCTGAGCCTCCAGCAGAGAGCAGACCAGTTTTCTAATAATGTTTGTGTGATGCAATCCCCCCCGCCACCCCAACACTGTCCAGCTGCAGGCCTGTGCCCCCGTCTCGCAGGGCATACAGATGTTGCTGTCCCTGACTGCTGGGCACCTTCCTCTGGACACATTACGTGAATTGAGCGCTGGGATGAAATGAAGGAGCAGGAGCCCTTGAGCCCGTCCAGGGGAGCCCTGCCACACACACTGCTTGTGTCTGAGAGTCTGTCTGTCTGTCAGGCCTATACTATCGACCACCATCCCCACATCACCAGTAACATCATCACCGCCCCACCACCCCACCAGCAACAATCAGAAGACAGGGAGTCACTCTGGTTGCTCCCTGCTATCTTTGGCTGCAAAGAGGAAAATTAAAGTTTTAAAACGCAATGAGAGTCCAGAATGCTCCAATACACAAATACACTCTCACACACACACGCACACACAGACAGACAGACACATGCTCTCTGGTAGTATGGAGCTCAACACTCTGACCCAGATCACATTGCCAAAACAGCACTGACACCAGAACCACACTGGGCCCGATTCATGCTCATATAACCTGTGCTATCCCCGTCACACACAGCGACAACCACCACTGACACACTGCACTACAAAGTCTGACCACCAGTTCCCCAAAAAACAACTCTGTGGGACCCCCAGACGGAGACTGTGTCCATCCATGCCTGTCTAGACGGGTCTGTGAGAATGCAGCCCGAATCACCACTGAAGGGCCGCTTCAGATACAGCACTCTCACCGTCACCGCTCTGGGTATCCCTCGCTACACACAGGGGGACGACAACACACTCCCACAAGGCCCCCCTCTCATCAGGCTCAGCACAGGGGGCAGCCAATAGCTTCTCATGAGCCCGGTCTCAGATAAGCAGTTACTCCGAGTAACTACACTAGGGGCAGCTTAGGGGTCACATACTGAGCCAGCAGTACACACCCCCTCACACCTCCGGTGATAAAATGCTAATTCCCCCCACCCCAACGAAAGCAGAACAAAAACAACACAACACAATGAGCAAAACACAACTACTCCTGGGTTTGCTGATGCTCTGACAGAGACCCGGCGTGGTTCTGTAGCAGCGAGCGACTCTAAAGCCAAGAGGGCCAGCCGTGGTCCTGGAGGGCTGCAGTCCAGTCCAGGGTCTGTTAATCGGTCCGCCCCTGAGCTCTTACTGAACCCGTCTGTTTATTTTGCTGCACTGACCCAGTTTGAGCAGTGTTGAGGCCGCTGCTGAGAGCAGAGCAGAGCAGAGCAGACGGGCCCACCCACCCTGCAGGACTGCCCCCCCCAGGACCCTGCTGCCCAGTACTGGTCTAATCAAGTCCTTAGTACAATACAGCTCATCAATAAAGACACTGAATACATGATCATCTAGAAGTAAACTGAGAGAGAGAGAGAGAGAACCAGGCAGCACAGTCCAGTCTGTACCCCTCCTGCTGTAGAGCAGGGCAACAGTGCAGTACAGCACAGTCAGTAGTGTCTGGTTTTAATTATACCCCTGAGCACTAATCAACCTAATTCAACTTATCGGCTTAAATGGACCAATTCCCCAGGTCTGCAGGTGCTGATGATTCAGAAAAAGAGCTATAAGCCCTGCTGCACTGGACTGCACTGCACTGCAATGGAGCGGACCGGACCGCACTGGACTGGACCCCTCCCCTGGCAGCTGGCTCCTCCCACACCACCTTATAACCCATTAGGAAGGCTGTTAAAGGTCTGAATTATTTCAATTCTTATAAAAATAGATTTTGATTGTTTGCTTTCTTGCTTGGTTCTAAAATTATTTTTGCAACCTGTATATTATACGTATGTATATATAGACTTGGAGATAAATAATTCATGAGAGATGTTATAAAGAAATTCCATTTGTTTTAAAGAAGTTGTTCATTAGTGGCCTGATTTCAGCGTCAGTTAATACACTCCTATGTATATGTGTGTATATATATATATGACATTTATATGTATACATATACACACACTCACAGATACATGAAAACAACATGATTGGAAATTACAGGTGAATTTTAAACCTAGGTGATTCTGGTTTGAGGTATGTGAGCAAGTGTTTGCATGAGAGAGAGAGAGAGACAGAGAGAGAGAGGGAGAGGGAGGGTGACTGGCAGAGATTTTCTGCTGTCCTGACCCTAACTGCTGATAAAATCCAGCCAAGTTTCCAGTTAAAATGTAAAAAAAAAAAAAACACTCTTAGTTGTTTTTTTTCCCTAGACCTGCACTCTCTCCGCAGAAGACAACAGCTCTCCCTGCGAGAGGGAGGGAGGGAAGAGTGTGCGCGAGAGAGAAAGTGAGTGAGTATATTGTGCATCAGCATTGGAAAGAGTGAGAGAGCAAGTGATAGTGAAACAGCAAGAGTAAGAGGGACCAGTTGAGTAGGAGTTAGTGAGTCGGTAAGTGAGGTGTGTGTGTGTACACCCCCGCCACCACGAGCAGCTCCACTGGCCCCTCCAGTAATAAACGCAGCCTCTCCGACGGGCTCCCGCCAACGCAGGCGCATCAGTGCAGGGTGTGGCGCTGGGGGCCCCTCCTCATCTCTGTAGTTCCGCACAGTTCTGTGTGTTTGCTAGTTTGTGTCTTTTCCTCCCTCAGTTGTCGCCGTTATTCCACTCGTGACGTCACATGCAGCGTACGCAGGCCCGGAAGGGTTAGTGTCCGCACCCCCCACCCCTTTAGCATTCCAGTTTGTGTCTTTGTTTTCCCATATTTATCCTGCCATTCCAGTTCCTCCACCACTCCTGCTCTAGTGCACTGTATCTCTCTCCTCCAGGAATCCCTCCAATCCCTGGGAGAGAAGAACAGGAGAGCGACAAAGACAGAAGGGGAGAAGGGGACCTGCACTCCATGAGGGAACCAGAGACAGCAGGGAAAATGCTGGTGGGCTTCTTCAGATACAGTAAAGCTGAGAGAAAGGGAGGGGGCTGTGGTAGTTGACAATAGCAGCAGCCGGGACTTTTTTTCTGAGAGTATTTAGTTTTTTGCAGAAAAGGAAAAAGGAGAGGAGAAAAAGTCTTAGCAGAAAGGGAAGTAAAGGAGGCTGAATCAGTATCTGATGAGTGATGAGAAAGAGAGAAGAAAAAAAAAAGTGTCAGTTTCAAATCCTCATGAGGGGTGACTGTCTCTTCGCCCCAGAGACGCAGCAGCTGGAGGTGGGGGCGGACAGGTCACGAACAAGGGAGGGTACAGCGTGAATTCTCTGTAACATCTCTCGAGAATCTCTGAAGGGACACGAGAAAGACAGGGAGCAAGGAGAGACAGACACGTGGACACGGTGACGCACAGACAGGAGAACCAGGCCTGCAGTGAGATGTACAACAGCCTGGATTTCTTTCTCAGGTAGAGAGAGAGTGAGGGAGTGAGGGAAGGGTATCTCAGCTGGTAAGAGAGAGGCAACAGATAGTTGAAACGACAGACAGACAGACAGAGATTATGAGGACAGAAAGAGATGGACAACTACACCCAACCTGCCAGAGGAAGGACAGACAGACAGACAGACAGGCAGGCAGGCAGGCCAGGCAGGGGGTGTCGGAGGTGGCGTGCAGGTCTCCCTCTCCCTCTCTCTCTCTCACGTTCTCAGGCGTGTTGGGCAGCCAGGTCATGGTTGATGAACCGGCGCAGGCGCTCCAGGTACTGGCTGTACAGTTCGATGTCGTTATGGCCGGCGCCCTCGACCCACAGAGGCTCCACGGCCTTGGGACAGCGCTCGAACAGTGCCAGGCCATGCGAGAAATCGATCACCTCGTCCTCCGTCCCATGGATGATCAGCACCGGAGACGTGATCTTAGATACCTTCTCAATACTGAGAGAGAGAGAGAGAGAGAGAGAGAGAGAGAGAGAGAGAGGGAGACGGGAGGTGATTAAATTACAGAATGCATTCGTGAGCGTCCCAATCCCCTCTTTACCGACTTCCCACTATAGCCATCCATCTAATGCGCTCTACACAACCTGCCCAGCACAATTCAGTCACTCACAGCCCAGCGCAGGTACTTACTTGGGGAAGGCATCGAAGCAGTAAGTCTTCTTGGTGTCAGGAAAGGCAACCCGCATGCCGGAGGTGAGAGGTGAGTGGAGTACCACGGCCGCACACTCATACCGTGATGCCAGGTCCACTGTGGGCACGGTGCCGATGCTCTGGCCATACAGGATAATGTTCTCTGGGCTGATGCCATACCTGACAAGGTACAGGAGCACAGACACACCCATTAGAGCACTGAGAGACAGGGAGAGGACAAGGAACAGAGCGCCAGAGAGAAGAGAACAGGAGGAGGGGACTGTACCTGGTGCGCAGCGCCTGCCAGGCGGCGTCGATGTCGGCATACAGGTTCTTCTCCGAGGGCTTGCCTGTGCTCACACCGTAGCCAGAGTAGTCGTAGGAGAAGATGTTGCAGTTGATGCGGGTGCCCAGGCCAATGTAGAAGCTGCTCATCTGGCCCAGGTCCACTGCATTGCCATGGGAGAACAGCACCGTGAACCTGGGAGAGTGGAGGGGGAGGAACAGGGAAGGTGGTAAGAGGAAGTGTGTGTGAGATAAAGATCTCGGTAAAACATGTATTGCCTTATTTGTTTAGGCAAATGTATTATTTATTCACTGTGGTTATCAATCTACCTACACTTAAACACTTATACAGTCACACTGGGTATCAGGCAGCCAGAGAAATTAGCTGACCCCTTCCTCTTACTCTCTCCTCCTCCTCCTCACTGTCCCCGGGAGTGGATGCCTCTCTCTCTCTCTCTCTCTCTCTCTCTCTCTCTCTCTCTCTCTCTCTCTCTCTCTCTCTCTCTCTCTCTCTCTCTCTCTCTCTCTCTCTCTCTCTCTCTCTCTCTCTCTCTCTCTCTCTCTCTCTCCTCACCTGGCACTGGGAGCACAGCGGATGTACATGCAGCCCACCCGGTTGCCACGGCTGGAGCGCGTGAGGAACACCTCAGTCCCGTCCAGCTCCCTCTGCGAGTACTGGAACTCCGCCCTCTCCGTCAGGTGCAGCTTCCAGCGCGAGGCCATCTCTCCGCCGCCACCGCCCCCTCCTCCTCCGCCACTCCCACCCCCCCCACCACCCCGCGACCGCAGCACCGATCCCGCCAGGGGACCCGTCGGCGTCCCCCCGCCACCCGCCTCCAGGTCGGGCAGCAGGGCATAGGTGGGCTCCGGGGGCAGGAAGGCGAGTTTGGCGGCGATGCGGCTGGGGCAGGGGGGGCAGCAGAACAGGCAGCACAGCTCACTGACCGACAGGCCGTTCATCTTCCACTGCAGGGACACCGGAGGGGGAGGAAGGGGGGGAGGAATAAATATTAAAATGCCAAGGAGAAGGAACCACAGCTTCACAATGCTCCACACAACACACACACTCGGCGGCAGCAAAGCCAGTGTCGGGGGAAGTGGAGAGCAGAGCAGATCTGCACTCTGGCTCCAGGCTCTGTCCTGTAACAGCAGCAGAACACATCACTGTGATTCACTCAGACAGACGGACAGGGCTGGCACCCTGCGCCCCAGTGCACACAGCCCAGGACAGGACTGAGCAATGTAATCATGTTCACTGTACACTGTGACAAACTACACTATTATACACAAAAGTACAACAGTCTTCTGTATGGGACACTTCATCTGTACACTATGCATTACACTGCATTTTAATACAGCCCTGTCCCAACCATTGCAGAAAGGGACAGTACAAAACAGCGCACCACACTCCTGTATACTGTATAACAGTTCACAACACAACAGTGCGCACAGCTTACAGTCCAGCGGTTTACGCAAAGCAGCCTTATAAACATCGCATCCTCAGCTATTCAAAATACAGTGATGGAAAGAGACAGACATACAGAAAGACTTCATAACACTGTCCGCTGTATTATTGTATTACAGTACCAAACAATCATCATTACCTGGTGTTGATCGGGAAGGAGCTTCTTTCGCAAAAAATAAAAAAAAATAAAAAAAATGGAGGACGTACAGTAGCGGCTGCAGGAGTCCGGGGCCGGCGAGGGGATCGCACTGCTACACGGCGCGGTGACAACGGGAGAGACCCGACTGCACGGACATAACAACGGCCTCACGACTACACACGCTCAGTGACCCGACTGCACGGACATGACCACAGGCAGGCGACAACACAGAGTCACAGACCCAGCTGCGGGCACACGACAGCAAACCCGGGTTCAGCGGCAGATATCCGACCTGGCGATTATTACTGGGGGAATACAGCAGCCAACCGGAGGCATCATTACACGGAGGCTTCACCGGGTTTAAACACACAAAGAAAATATATCCTATACTACTACTACTACTACTACTACTACTACTACTAATAATAATAATAATAATAATAATAATAATAATAATAATAATAATAATAATAACACAGTCCCCGGTCTTCCGTGTTAGTTAGAACCTTGACCTTCCGTGGGAATTCTCTTGGTAGAGTTCTGCATTTTATGTATCGGTTTTAAAAGATAAACTCTACACACTTCAAACAATAAGCAGCCGAACTTAAAGTCACGGTTAAAATGACAGCGGTTATAATTAGGACATTACCAGGCGGGTTAAAAACGAGTTCCACCACCACACAGCCGAACCGGAGAGGCTACCGGACTGTACGAGCACCCACAGACCTCCGGCGTCGATCGGCGGCCGGACAGATTTAAAATAAAACTCGGTTCGAAACGACGGGTTAACAAATGAGTCCAGTCCATATAGCGGCTACACGCCCGCCCCCCCCCCCCGTTGGGTTTAATTCCTTATTGTTATTCTTGTAATCATCATTTCTTCTTCAGTTATATATTTTTTTTCACTCCTGTATGCCGCAGCCGGATATGACGGAAACAGGACGTGACGTCAGGACCAGACAATTAAATATATATTTATTTTTGCGGTTTCGTTGATTTTAAATAATTATAAGCGTTAGAATTTAGATATTTTTTTCTTTATTATTATTATTATTATTATTATTATTATTATTATTATTATTTACAGGACATTTCTACATCGCTAAAGCAAAACAGTTGAAGAGGTGCATTGCTTTTGCTACACCTTGACCAGCGGACAGGGCAGAACCCTGTCCAGCGCTTTTTCGCTGCAAATGTTTGTCAAGTGTTACTGTATTGTAATTGAAGTGTGTTTTATTTGTGGATGGCTGGAGGGGAGAGAGAAAGATTGAAGTAGAAAAAGAGAGAGAAAGAGGGAGGGTGGATGAGTGTGGGAACAATCTGGGTAAGGAATCAGTTCCCTGCAGGAAACGCTCCACAGGAACAAGATTGCTTTGGCAATACTGATTCATTTCAGTTTTGTCAATAAAGTTATTTTGAATCGGGGAGGGAAGAGAGGGATAGAACCGATAGAGACACCTCCTCTCGCCCAAAGCAGGCTTGTGTTCAACCCAGTTTAAAGTTTCCTTAACCCCTCAGTGTGCAGCACGGTGGGGCAGTGACAGTGCGTCTCACCACTGCAGTGAGACGCAGCAGTCATGCATGTGGCACAGTGGGCAGGCCAGGCCTGACTGAATTGGGCAGGGCACACTAACCCAGGCTGGAGCGAAGCTTGCGTTTTGAACCCCACAAGAGAAGATATTCCAAATTATTAAAAAAAAAATAACCGTAAGGGGTTAAACTTGCAGCTCAGTCCCAGACCCAGCCTCAATGAATTGGAAGCAGGCGCTGGGAGCCTCAGAGTCAGGGAGTCTGGGAGTCGACCACACTGCTGCTGATGTGGCGCTGCTGGGAGGACCAGCAGGGCGAGAGCTGGCCACGTCTACACACTCTCCTAAACACACACACATTCACCCACCCTCCCCACCAGGCCCACCACACCCAGCTCCTGTCGATGCTACACGGTGCAGTTTGTTTTCACACACTCACGTATATCAGTATTAATATCAGTAAACTGCACAGTACGAAGTCCCTCCAGAGATGTTGCCCTCTTCAGCGGCCTTCCTGCAGTGCCAGAGCCAGCCCACACAGAGCAGCCTGCAGTCAGGATCACACAGGCACACTTGCTGCAGCCTCTGCAAGGTGAGCGGGACTCCAGCCTGCACACAGCGCAGTGGCAGCAGAGCACACTGATTCAGGGAGAGTACTCTGACCGGCTGTCCAGCCCCATATAGAGACAAACAGGGGTGAACTATGACATAATTTACTGTACAGCTGCAAGTCACTGCCTGGACTGCACAGCTGCTGCAGTCACCCCCCCACCACAAACCCCAAAGTTAAGCAGAGAAAACTTAATTCTTTCATTTTGCCTTCCCAGGAGCCCCCCTCCCCCTCCACTTCTGAAAAGAGACGATCAAAAAAAACTGAATGATACAATGTTTTTTTAAATTTAAAATAAACTTTTTGTGATTTTATTTATCGGTTTATGCTTATTCTTACACATCATACAATCCTAAAATTTTAAAAGAATAAAAGTTTGCCGGTGGTGAGGGGATAAGGATAATGGGGGGGGGGGGGGGTTGCAGTCCTCAAGGTGTGTGTGGTGGGGGGGGGGCTAGATTCTACAGTCCACACTAGCAGGGGTCTCCAGTACTGCAGAGTCTTCTGGTCTTAATATTCAAGCTCCAGGTGACAATTAAAACCAGCTCGATGACTTAGTGAAGATTAACACGAGGTTCAGCTATAACATCCTGTAGGAGAGGGGGTGCTCCGGACCAGGCATGCAGACCCCTGCTGCTGGAGATAGACGCACAGATAGACTAGACAGAACCCCACACCCCCCGCTCACTGCCGCTGGCCTCTGTATTGCAGTCTGCCCCTCTCAGTCTGTTGCCATAGCTGCGGATGGTTTGAAATGTCTGTGCAAACCGTGCTGCCTCCTCAGCTGTCCCTCAAGCAGGGAGGGGCCAGTCATTCGCTCCGTCAAAGTCTCTTTTCTGTTGAATCTCGAACCCACATCCTCAGGGCTGGGGGCAGCTAGAGAGTGCGCCGCCTGGACAGCAGTCCTGCACTGACAGACTGGCACCCCGCCGCAGTGCCAGCTCCAGTCAGTGTGGCATCCGCACACATCATCAAGTTCACACTCAATCCATGCAGGCTTAGACGCTGGTGAGAACAGATCTCTATTAGAGCCAGATGCAGACACACCACTCACTGTGAAGACAGCAGCCATCAGGACAGTAACCATGGGAAGAACAGAATTATGAATAATAATAATTATAACAATCTCAGGTGTGCTACTGAAGCAGCTGCAGCAACAAGTGGAGAAGGACGATGCTACAGTTTTCATGTCACTACTTGCTCTTCAAGAGGAACAAAAAACAAACATAATAAATAAATGCATATTCTTCCCATGCTGACATTCTCTGTTAGATTTTTGCACCTTTTAAATTTTTTACAAAAGCATCTTTCACAAACACTTGAGAGCAGGAGTCTGAGGAGACCATCTCTGGTGGGCGTCTATAGTAATTATCCCAGCAGAGACAATCCTCTGATCTCCCGTTCTCAGGCAAACACTGCCTGCCTGCCTGCCCGGCTGGCTGCCTCACGCCGTAAATACTGGCACACCAGACAGGCAGGCAGACTGGGCCCATAGACCTGGCTCTCCAGGGACCCCCCCCATGTTGCAGTGATACAGTTGTTTCTGGTTTTCACACCATATCCAGTCTTAATTACTTAATTAACACCATTATGTGAATATCAAGATCTCAGCTGGAACACACAGACGACGACAACAAGTACAACGACACTGGGGGGTGGGGGGTCAGCCAGGCAGAGAGCCTGCTGTACAGTAAACAAGACACCTGGTACACACAACAACAATACACTGGTCACAGGCCATAAGGTGCAAGTCTGACAGTCCGTGTACACGAATCCCCTTCTCACCCCATATACACCAACCCGGCCAACAGAAACAAAACAAAAAATAAAAATGAAATGAAATAAATAAAACACAATCACACAATCCAAGCTAACTACAATATATTAATATAGATCCTCTGGGTGACAGAAACTTTAGAATAGAAGGAAAAGAATCATCAAACTCAGTCACCCCGTTATCCTGAAACCCCAACCCTCCCTCCCGACCCCCGCCTTTCCATTTTACAACACCTGCACATGCTCACAACAATTAGTTTTGTCAAATTGAAAGAAAAAAAAAATAATAATAATAGAAAGAGAGAGAGAGAGACTAGGAGTTTAATAATTTAATATTAACATTAAAAACTGGTTAAAAGGAAAAAAATCCTGCAGCTCCATCTCTGGCTCTTCCAGTCAAAATCCTGTGCAGGATTTTGGTCCAGCCAGTCAGCTACTTTCTTGATTAGTACATTTTGTTTGATTCTACAATGTTAGAGCTAGCTGGACCAAAGAACTGTACTGGTACCAGACCGGTGCCTGTTGAGGCCTTGCTCTGAGGCACAGGTTCTGCGTCTGTGGGTTTTAGTCCCAATTAAACACTAAATGACTAAACACACTCCCCTCAACACACAGTGAGGAACAGTGGGGGGAGCCTTGCAGGACCTGGGCTTGGAGCCACTGAGCTGGGCCAGGAGTAGGGTTACAGAATCACTCGTTTGGGTTGATAAAAAGCCAGGGGAGGCTTCCAGAGTGAGGAAGGATAAACAGAGTATCCCACAGCTGACACCAAATCAGGGCAGCCATGCCACTCCTGCCCAGAGGGCGGCTCTGAACATGAAAACTCCCAGTCTCTACATCAACCAAATCCTCCTTAGAGCAGACACATTCAGGAGACCCCCACACCCCACCCCACCCCACACACACATACCTCTTAACCATATAGCACAAGCATTCAGGGATTCAAACAGTGTTCACAGGGACAAAGGGGGTCCCATTTATAAAAATGAACATTCACACCAGAACACTCCAAAAGAAAAAAGGGAATAAAAGCTACCTCCCCCAAAGATTTTCAATCGTTTTGTTTCCCATTAAAACCCCCCACTCCCTTTCTTATTCCCTCTATCCTCCTCCTCTCCTCAAAGCAAGCAGAGTCAACACACCATTCACAGTCAGTCATTCTCACACTGTCCCTCCTTGAGAAGGAAGAGAAGAGGAGGAGTTGGAGGCTGGGGAGGGGTCTGTGTTGGTTTTGTCCAGTCTCCACAGAAACCACAAAGTCACCACAAGTTACAGCCACGCTCCAACAGAGAGGGAGGGAGAGAGGGGGAGAGAAATGCAAGAGGGATGGGGGAGAAAGAGAGAAAGTTTCCTCATCGGATTTGAACACCAATCAATCCGCTCTGGAACGAAAACAAAATTAAAAATATAAACGAAACAAAGCAAGCCCTCCCTCCTCCCTCACAACTTCTGGATCTTCTCGGCCACCACGATGGGGTTCTCCTTGCGGATCTTCTCGGCCGCCTCGGTGCGGTAGTCGTAGGGACAGTCGTGTTTGTCAGAGTAGCGATGGATGGCGCAGAACAGGTTGCCACAGCGACAGTCAAACCCTAAGCCACAAGAGGAGAGAGAAAGCGGTCTCTGCTGTGTCCGTGCGTCCACACCTGTCCTCCATCTAGCTGGCCAACTCACCCATCCCCCAGTCCACAGCTGCCCACTCCTGCCTCTCCCCTCCCTCACTGTGCTGCATAAAAAGCGATAGTTGCTATAAAGTTCTGGTGTGCTGGTAAGCCATAAACCCTGCTGTACTGTGGCTCTCCACTTACATCCACCGGTCCGTACCTGTAACCACACCCATCTCCACTTCTCTGCACTCGTACCCAGACCCACCTGTCTCTCCTTGCCCCCCCACCCTGTGCCCAGTCTCACCTGTGAGCCCCACTTTTTTCCGGCAGGTGTGGCAGCGATTCTTCTTCCTGCTCTTGTCGGGTGTCTTGTCTCCACCCTCAGAGGTGCCCCGTGCTGCGTCCAGCCCCGCCCCTGCGGAGACACCCCCGTCAGACACACCCAAACAGCCTGACTGGCCCAGCTGTATCGTGTCGTGCTGTTCTCTGCTCTGCTACACTGTGCGGTGTCTGTCCCCACCTGTGGCTGTGGGGGCCGCCTCCTCCTCCTCGACCTCTGTCCGGTCCGACTCCGAGGCGCCGTCGTCGCGGGAGATGCTCATCGCTGTCATCTGCTGGGTCACAGGGCTGGAGGAGCTGCAGACAGACACACAGAGAGATGGATGCAAAAAGACTGAGGAAGGAACACACCTTTCCACAGTGATCAGAGCTCTACGACAGAAACAGACAGACCCCCTACCTGGCCTTGCTGTCCTCCGAATCGTGACTGCCCTCTGACCCAGGGGCAGGGCCACTCTCCACCGACACGCTGGCACCCCCACTGGCCACCACTGGCGCTGAGGCTGTAGGTGCTGTGAGACAGGAGATGGACGAGGGGGTTACACACACACACAGGTTCAGTTTCAGGCTGTATCCATTCACAAAGAATGTAGTTGGCAAACTGTCCAACTGGTACAGTACAGCAACACTGAGGCAATGGGGGCTCAGTCTGCCTATCAGATCAGAGCAGGCATAGGTTAAGACACAGTCACGGGGAGAGCTACGCCACACAGGCCGGGACAGGGGGCCTCACCTGGTGGGCTGACGCGGCCGCCGCCCTGCTGCCTCTGCAGGTGCTCCTTGTAGCACACGGAGCACATCCCGTTGGTGCGGGGGTTGCCGTAGAAACCACAGCCCATAGTGCACAGCATGGGCACCTGCGTCTGATTGGTCTCCTGAGCCATGCTCTCCGACAGGGGGTGGGGAGGGGGCTGCCCTGGTGGGGGGGGGCACGGGAAGAACAAGGGTTACAAATTTGGATAAAATGAACAACACATCTGTTAGACCAGTTATCTGCAATCCTAGACCTAAGTTATAGTACGGTACAATACAGCACAGGTCCATTCCTGGTCTAGAACTGCAGTACGGCACGGCACAGCAGGGGTCACTGAGACCAGCCGCACTGGACAGCCGCAAAGTGAGCGGCTCGGTCTGGCCCTTACAGGCTTGGCAGGAAAATGTCTGAAACACAACAGGAATCTGGAATACATGTTTACTCTCTATGTACACATACAGACACACAGACTGATGTCCTTTTCTCTGTTCATCTGGTTGAAACCCTCTACTAAGGTGAATCAGATTCGAGGGAAAAGTTACACATTGCCAGTGTTATTGGTGTAAAGAGAGAAAACAAACAAATACAACACAATAGACGGATCAGCAGAAATGGGGTGCGAGGGACAGACAGGTGGTCGTAGTGTAGGGGTCGTTTGTGTATAGAACTGTGGTGGCATTGGGTACGTGAGGATGGTCATTGTTTCTGAACAACAGAGTCCGGCTCTGCCGTTTCCAGACGCACCGTGACCCCGGACGACTACCTTCTCATATTTCTCATAGGCCAGAGGTGAACTCACAACTGGCAGTGCCGCCTGCCCAATCACGTCGCAGATTCAAAGCCTCACAACAACCCCGCCAGCCAATCACGTAAGGCCTGCACAGCAAGTGGGCGGGTGTCGCAGCGCCACAAAGAAAACCTGGAATTTAGCCAGGGCCCGATAATCCAGTCCGAGGCTTTTTTTGAGGCCTATTTCGAATACTTTTCAAAACCTGGGGTCACAAAATGTACACAAACAGAACCATTAAAACGCTTCGACTGATCTAAAAACAAAATAGCTCAAATAAATGACAAATAATTAATTTAAGGACGAACAGTAACCAGAAAATGACTGAATATTTATCAAACTTCCTTGACCTGATTGAAACTGTTTTTGAAGCTACATTGTTTTGTTTCTGTTGGTAAAAAAGTTGATTTTAAGGCCAAGCCAAAAAAAACACAAAGATTAGGCTATGGAAATCATTCAAAATACTTTTTTTATATAAACAAATAAAAATAAAAACAAATAGCTAAGCTGTATAGCGTGAACAACAACACGCACAATAATGGGTAAAAAAAACCTACTGCCAAGATGATCGCAATAGAAAATATGAGCAGATAAACGGGATTTCACACATGTGGCTTTTGCGATGTCCATCTGCAGGAATAAACACGGCGGGGTGGCTGGGGACGCAGTTTTATATGATAGATTTAATAACTTGGGTGGCCACTTACTGCCAACATGAAAAAGACAGATTTGGTCAAGTTTTCCTGGGTTGTGTTAAAATACAGATGGGTCTGACCCAGTTGTACCCCCAAAACCCACACTCGCAGGACTATCGGCATTCATTCGGCTTTCAACACGATTTAAAACACAATCGAGTGAAATCTCGCCCAGAGCCCCTGTGCTAAACCCTGGTTCCCCGACACACACAAGCAGAGCCGCCTCCTCCGTCAGTATTATGGAAACGTTATAAAACCAAAATTAAACCTGGTGAACAATGACACAGACCTGGTGTTGTTGTTGTCGGTCCGCCGTTTGGGATGAGATTAATTTCTGTTAAAGGGGGCTATGGCGGTAGTGACGACATACACTCTCTCTCGCCGCTTCTGCCTCGGCCGCCACCGTCTCGGCCCCAAAGCACCGGAACTCACACGCCGATCCCGACTCGGGCCCGAACCAGGCTCCCGGTACCGACACGGTGCGGCTGTGGATATCTCCGGTCCGCCGAAAATCAAAGAAAGACGCTGTCAATCACACCCTCCCGAGCTTGCGGCCTTCGCTAGGCTCTTAGCCTTGGATCCCGTCATTCCACCGGGAGCCTTTGATGTCACAGTGACGTCATCGCCGAAGCAACAACCGTTCTATCATTTTCAATCGTTTATTATTATTATTATTATTATAAAGTCGTAATAATCATAATAATGTTTAGATAATGCAGATAAATACATATTTATATATCATCAAATCGTAAGTTGTTCAAATAAGATCCGTTTAACTTGATTCCTTTTTTCTGTAAAAAATCTTTAAGAGTTGCCATCACGAGTTTTGGAGAGATTGTGTCTCCTTCAGGTACTCCTTTGCAGATCCTGATCTTGTCAATGTCTTGGTGGAGTCATATTGTTGATGTGGCATTGTTGTAGATATATTTAATAAGAATTGTATGTGTGTTTTCAATGTTTTGATTTCTTAGAGCTCGGATGACTGAGTTTGTATATATTGAATAAAATAATGTCTCATAGTCAGTAAAGCCAATGAACAGAGGAAGCTCATATTACCTGTATCTTTCTAATACGTCGCTATCAATTTGTATATGATCCATGGTGTTATATCCAAGTCTCAGTCCTGCTTGTTCTCTTGGTTGGGGGGAAGCCCGGTGTGTCTTGAAGGTGACATGTTACTATCTTTGTAAATAGGCTACTTTGTATAAAATGGGAAGTAAAGTGCTGGACATATAGTTCTTCAAATATTCTTTGTCTCCTTTCTAGTGCAGGAGAATGGTAGTTGTGTTGTTCCTTTTATCTGTGATATGTTTCATTTTGAGACACTTACAAGTTACGATTTGTCAACGTCCTATTTGAAAAAACACTTGAAGACCTGCAAATTCAAATTCAAGAACTCTCAGATGCAAGCAAGAAAACTTAACTTAAAATGATCTTCAGTAAAACATCATAGCATCATCATTTAATAGCTTTGTTTCTTTCAAGGGATACCTGATGAAGTAAAAGGTTATGTCTACCTCAGACACCAAATCAGCACAGATGGCGATATTATGGAAGAAGTCAAAAGAAGAGTGAAAATGGGATGGTGTACATTTGGAAGAAACAGCAAGCTGTTGAAAGGAAATGTGCCCATTTGCCTTAATAGATTAGTATTTGATCAATGCATACTAACAGTGCTCAATTATGGCTGTGAAACCTGGTCACTTAATGCAAAAATGTTACAAACACTGTTAAAATGCTACAGAATTGCACACAAAGAAGCATGGAAAGATGTGTGCTCGGAATAACAAGAAGAGATAGAAGAATAAATGAATGGACCCAAGAGCAACCCAATATATGTGACATAATTAAAACAGTTAAAATGTGAAAATTGTCCAGACACATTGCAGGAAGAACAGATCAAAGATGGACAAAAGAAGTTATTGAATGGTCCCATGAGATGAAAAAAGACCTAGAAGACGACCACATAAAAGATTGGAAGATTAAATAATTAACTTTGCAGGCGTGACATGGGAAAGGGAAGCTATTGATCGAAACAAGTGGAAACATCTTGCACAATCTCATCAGCAGCAGCTTTTATTGATCCACTGTCAAATCCCAATTATATATATATATTTAATATCAATGCAATTAATAAGGCAATTATGCTATTATTATTATTATTATTATTATTATTATTATTATTATTATTATTATTATTATTATTATTGCAGTGTAATTCCTATAGTGAGCAGCAGGGGGAAGTAGAGGCCCATCAGTAACAGGTTGCTGTTAGTCGCTGCAGCTGAGTGGAGTGTCTGTCTGGCCCAGCTGTGTGTGACAGGAGGGATTGGGGGGTTGACCTGTTTCTCTCTCCCTCTCTCTGTACCTGTCTCTCTCTCTCTCTCTATGTCTCTCTCCTTTCCTCCCTGTCTCCTTTCTCTCACTACCTTTCTGTCTCTCTCTCTCCGGTGCACTTATAGAAGCAGCGGGGGTGTTTACAATGAAGTTCTTATTTGTTTGTGTATGTTCCCATCTCCCATTGCTCTTTTACTGCAATAAAACACACAAATGGTGACCAGTGTCTTGTTAGTACTATTATGGTCATTATTTCTGTTCTGCGTGTTCTGAACAAAGCCGCTGTGTCAGTCTGTGGGGGACAGTCTTTACCTGCTTTGTTCCTGGATAACAGGTTGCCAAGACAACCAGGACCCTCTGTGGAGAGCGAATGGGGGGGGATTGTGAATTGAATTGTGGCTCCTAGAATTGGAAATAAATTGTTGTCCCACTCAGAGTGACCTGCATTTACAACCTCCTTCCCCCTCACTAACTTCACACCTGTTCTGGCAGTCCCTCCATGTGGGAGGATCGGGAGGTTATATAACTGGGACAGAGAGAGAGAAAGACAAGGGGGAAGGCAAACACATTGCTCACTGCTTTGTTAAAATCACAATTGGAAACAGAAACACGAGACACGATATACGTAAAAGATGCTAGTTAATGATCATTATTATAGTGATAATAATACAGTGCTTAGAGAGAGTGTGTCTGTGTGAGTGAGTGTGTGTATGACTAAAATTGAATGAGTGAGTGTTTGAGTCAGTGTGTCTGTGAGAGAGGACTCTGCTGGTGCAATGCCACCCCAGGCCACCAGGGTTCAGGGTATGTGTGCATTTCTGCTCCCTCCCAACACTGCCCAGCAACTGAGCCTGAAGTGCAACAAGATAAAAATCCCCTTTGAGAGAGGGGCTGGGGGGTCAATAAATACCAACAGGATACACAGAGCAGGGCCCACAGTTCACAGTTTATCGGTCAGAGAGAGAGCGAGAGAGAGAGAAAGCATAGGCAAAGAGAGAGTGAGAAAAAGCGAGAGAGTTTGAGATTAGGGACAGAGTGCAAAACAGTGTGTAATTTCAGTGAAACAGAGAGGTGGGGGGTGGATTAGGGCTATGGGTTTAAACTGAAGGATGAGGACAGGCTTTTTTTAGACGCCCCCCACCCTTGAAAACACAGCAGCACCGTCAGGGGATCAGAGGACAAAAATCCTTAAAGGGGAGTGTGGGGCGCATGATCCCTTAATCTCTTAAAGGTGATCTCACAATTAAAGTCAGCCTGATTTTATTTACCAGAAGAAGTAGACAGACAGATTGACACAAACTGCTGAGAGACGGGGAGACAGACAGACAAACAAGCTGCATTGGTGGGCTGAGGGAGGGTGAGGGGCTGAGGATGGACAGAGAATGAAAGAAAGGAAGAGCGATGAGAGAGGGAGAAAGGGAGATGGCGAGCGAGAGACGAAGAGACAGAGATGGGGAGAAATTGAGACTGAATGAGAGAGGGAGCTGGAGAGAAACTGACAAAGAGAGAGGGAGAGAGGGAGCGAGGGAGGGAGGGGCGCAGTGCAGGGCTGTCAGTGTGTGTTCCTCTCGGTTCACTGCAGCGTCTCTCCTCAACACAGTGTGGTATCTGGGTCAGCGCTGACCCCCACTGCCCCCCTAGCTTCTCTCCACACTGCGCTGTATACTCTGCTGTCCTGGGCTACACTACAATAATGTGCTGCTTTACTGCTCCACACTTTACAGTACTGCAGTATACTGCACCACAGTTTACAACATACTATACTACACTTCACAGCGCTGAAGTATGCTGATTCCTGCTGTAGAGGACTGTACTGCACAAGAAATAGTGCAATGTCCTATTCTATACTGTACTGTTTGCATTGTAATGATTAAATATGGTATATTTACATCGGCTGTGTGAAATACTGTCGAGTTTCTAGGAAAGCATTCATATTGTATACACATTATTGCAGTATTATGTAAGTTCAAAGCTATTATACCCTCTAGCCACCAGGGTCCGCAGTTTGCAGAACGGCCTGCGTCCAGCCGTTAAAGACGGGTGGATTTCACGGTAAAGTGAATTAACGCACAGCTTTAAACCAGTTACTGACCTCCTAGTTTAAAATAGACAGCACCAAAGAGACACAGGGAACAACAGGAAATTATATTTATGTCTGTCAGCAAAGAGTAATATTACAATATCTGTTAACGTTGTGTAGAGAGGAGACTGAAAGACATTGGTCATAGGAGATTGAGAGTGTGTTAGAGAGGAGATGAGCAGAAGATAGAGAGACATAGAGGGAGATGCACAGAGAAAGAGACCAGCAGAAATGAGAGATGGTGTTAAAAGAAGGAGTGACAGAAATAGAGAGCCGAGAGCAAGAGAGAGCCGGACAGAGAGTGACAGGGAGAGAGGGAGAGATTGGGGTGTGAAACAGAAAAAGGGGAATGAAAGAAAAGTGTGTGAGACAGTGAGAAAGCAAGAGAGAGAGAGAGAGAGACAGAGACAGAGACAGAGACAGAGCGAGAGAGGTAGATAGAGATGGAGAGAGAGTGACTGTATGTGTCCCATGGTGCCTTCAGGCACTTCTGGGGTTGGGGGGGGTGGAGAGGGGGATGGCAGATCTAGGCCACCAGGCCAGAGATGCAGAGATGGAGGGATGGAGGACGAGGGGGGGTTGGGTTCAGTTTGGTATAAAAAATGAAAAGTAGAACAGAAAGCCTGCTGAGAGAGAGAGAGGGGGAGAGAGAGAGAGAGAGGGGTTGGGCACTGACTGCCATCTTCCTTCGTCTCTCTGTGTCAGTGCTGTTCCGTATATAGTTTTTGACTGAGTTGTGTTTTATTTTGTTTCCATAACCAATGTGTACAAATCAATACAATTCGAATCAACACAAAGACATGCTATGCAATACAGTACAACACAACACAGGTTGGTTGTGTCTGTCTCTCCCCCTCTTCCTCGTCCTCCCTCTCTTTCTGTGTCCTAATAGATCTGTCTCTCAGTTTGTGTGTCAGTGTATGTATCAGTGTGTCAGTGCTTTAGTGGGTGGGTGTGTGTGTGTATCTGTAGGTCAGTGTGTCAGTTCGTGTTTGTGTTTGTGTGTGTGTGTGATTATGTCAGTGTGTCAGTTCATGTTTGTGTTTGTCAGTGTGTGTGTTTGTCAGTGTGTGTGTGTCAGTTCGTGTTTGTGTGTGTGTTTATCAGTGTGTGTGTGTCAGTGCAGTAAGTAGGTCAGTCTCACATGGCTCCCCATGCTGCAGCAGCGCTGACTCACCTCACATAAACAAACACTAGTCACCATGGTAACATGGTGTGTGTATGTGTGTATGTGTGCGTGTGTGCGTGTGTGTGTGTGTGTGTGTGTGTGTGTCCGCCTTTGTGTCTCTTTGTGTGTGTGTGTTGCTTTGTGTATGTGTGCGTGTGTG
Source organism: Amia ocellicauda (assembly GCF_036373705.1). Classification (NCBI taxonomy): domain Eukaryota; kingdom Metazoa; phylum Chordata; class Actinopteri; order Amiiformes; family Amiidae; genus Amia; species Amia ocellicauda. The sequence continues at coordinate 10,584,576 of NC_089871.1, forward strand.
TGTGTGTGTGTGTGTCCGCCTTTGTGTCTCTTTGTGTGTGTGTGTTGCTTTGTGTATGTGTGCGTGTGTGTATGTGTGCATCTGTGTGTGTGTGTATGTGTGCATGTGTGTGTGTGTCGCTTTGTGTATGTGTGCGTGTGTGTATGTGTGCATGTGTGTGTGTGTCGCTTTGTGTGTGTGTGTGTGTTTGAGACAGGAGGTGCAGATCTGTGTGGCTCAGATGATAATAATACCAGGATTCTGTGTCCAGTGTGTCTGTGTTCAGTGTGGCTGCACTGTGTGTGTATTGTGTAACAGGCCTGTCAGGGTCCTGCTAAGCTGGGGATACAGGGCTGATGCTCTCACAGCCCTGGTGCTAACCCCCTGTGAACACACACCCCCAGCCTCACTGTGCTGGAGGGGACAGTCACACAACACTGTCACACCACTAAGTGTGACACAACAGCATATATGTATGTATGTGTGTATGTGAGAGATAGTACGTGTCTATGACTGAAGTGTGAATGTATGTGTGTGTGCGTGTGCGTGCGTTTGAGCGTGTGCGTGCATGAGTGTGTGTGTATGTTTGCGTATGTGCGTGAGAGTGTGCATGTGTGTGTGTGTGTGTGTGTGTGTGTGTGTGTGAGAGAGAGTGGCACACTGACCTAGTGATGGGGTGACAGGTGTCAGGGGGTTTAGCGGATCAGTGAGGGATGAGGCGGGATTGCAGGCCGCACAGGGAGGAGAGGAGCAAGGGATTAATGAACGGAGAGAAGAGATTCAGGGACTGACTGTAATCCCCCCCTGGAACACACAATCCAAGGGAGGGGGGCTGCCAACATCTCCATCTGCATCTATCACTCCATCCTTCTCTCCCTCACTCCTCTAAATCTCTCCTTCACTCTCTCTCTCTCTCTACCTACCCTAAATGTACTCTCTCAATCTCCCCCACCATTTTTCTGTCCTCTTCTCCCTCCCTCTGTTTTTCCATACTCACTCTCTCCCATTATTATTATTATTATTATTATTATTATTATTATTATTATTATTATTTATTTCTTAGCAGACACCCTTATGCAGGGCAACTTACAAAATATAAACACAATACAAAGTGCAAAAATACGGCCCTTATCTGTCTTTATCCCCTCTTTTCTGCTCTCTCTCTCTCTCCTTTTCTGGGCCCCCCTTCCTTTTCCCTTCTCTGTCCCTCACTCTCTCTCTCTCTCTCCCCCCTCCTTTTCCATTCCCCTCTCTCCTTACCCCCCTTTCTCTCTCTCCTTCCGCTGCAGATCCCTTCCTATGTGCCAGTTGGTGTCACTAAGCCCCTCACTCTCTCTATCCCCTCCCTCCCTCCCTCTCTCTCTCTCTCTCTCTCTCTCTCACTCTCTCAGTGGTTATATAAGAGAGAGGGTCAGAGGCCCAGTGACGTTAACCATGCACAGACAGAGACAGAAGCCAAGAGAAACAGAGAGAGACAGAGGGAGAGAGAAGGAGGAAGGGAGAGACAGACAGAGACAGAACTAGAAAGGGGAGAGATAGATTGGTATTTATTTAGTCAGTTTCTGTTTATTTTATTTATTTCATTTTTACTGTCGCTTCACGTTGGATTTGATAGACAGTTGGAGGTAGAGAGGCAGGGAGAGCGCTGAGCTGGAGTGACAGAGCAGACAGCCCAAGAAACACAGAAACACCTAGTGACTGCCAGAACTGTGACGAACACGGCAATCAGCACTGCAATTAACACAATTAGCAGCGTGATCATTAACACAGCAATCAGCAGTACTCTTGTCAGCATCATTTGGGAATATCTGTAGTATTCCAATTAGTAATAATAATTGTCATCATCATTATCCTAAGTAATAATAATAATAAATTAACTACAATTGTAAGTTAATCTACAATGAAAACGCTTTGTTTTTAGCACAGTCTTTTTATAATGACACAGTCGGCGGTTCTCCGGGTTCACTTGATACAGCCAAGCAGTGCCTGAAGATCGCACGGCTTTATATAATCTCACAATCTACTTACATTTTCAAAATCTTGTTAAGTCATTAGAAGAAGAATTTAAAACGCTCACTGTCGGATTCATTCACACAACAGGTGAGGTTAAATATTGCAATCAGGTGTATCCAATGCAAATGATTTACCTAAACAAACATACTTGTTTAACAATAATAATAGTTAAAAATCAATCTCCTATGCCCCTCCCTTTAGCACATACCTAGGACTTAACTGCATAATTTCTGCACTCCTTGAACTAGGATGTAGGCTTTGTATTTTATAGTAATTGTACTACTGCACTGTTATAATTCTTAACTTGTAGTTTGTATTGATTATAGAGTTACTACAATACAATAATATGGTTACACAATAATATGGTTACATTTTGGCTGTCTCCTACAACATTTTTTAGTCCCTTATGACATGTTTTGGTCACATATGATATTGTTAGGTCAGGTATGACACTTTGTGGTTGCAGTAGTAGGAGTAGCAGTAGCAGCAGTAGCTATAGCAGTAGTAGTAGTAGTAGTAGCAGCAGTAGAACTGGTGGCAGTACTAATATAAGCAGTAGTATCAGTAGCAATACACCCACACACAAGGCCACATGGTCACGGAAATCAATGTCAACAACTACATCTACAACAACACAACAACACAACAGCTGCTGCAATGACTGTAAAAGAGACACAGGGCTGGGGTGTGTTGACTCGGTTCACTTTTTGGAGACACTAGGCTCTGGGGCTTAATACTACTAAGAGAGAGATTAAGGAGTGAGAGAGTGAGAGAGGGATGGAGTAGTACAGCTCTTCCTCCATCTCCCACCCTCTCTTTTCTGTCCGTCTCTACCTTTCTCTCTCCCTCACTCCCTTCACCTTTTCTTCAGTCTCTCTCAGTTTCTTGCGATTAATCTTTCCCTCTCCATTTCCATCTCTCTCTGCCTTTCTCTCACTCTCAGTTTCTCTCTTCCTCCCCCTATCCCTCTCCCTCCCTCCCCCTCTCCCTCACCCCCAGTTCTGTTCCACTAACCTACTTTGCATTAATCTCCCTCACAGAGCAGGATTTCATAACCGCGCTCCATAGCATTGCGTCAGTACTCTCTCCCAGCAGCGCCCAGATTATTATTATTATTATTATTATTATTATTATTAGTAGTAGTAGTATACACCAATGCTCTTATATAACTGAGAATACCTGCTAGTCTACACATATCAGTATGAGCATCTGTGTTAGACCCTGCACAGTGCAGACAAGGCTAACTGGTGTCTGTGTTAGGGTCTGCTCCTTTTCATGCCTGGTGTTGTATCGACTCCAGACAGTAGTAGTCATTTGAATACAGTTATTATTATTATTATTGAGCATGTATATTGAATATTCAATATCTCTTGTGACACGTACACAAAGAATAGTTACACTCACACAGACAAGAATCACAGACACACACACACACACACACATTGTTGTTGTCTGTCATATACAAGAACCCCAGTTAGTTTGGTCAGTGTCTGCTGTATGGGTCAGTGTACAATATAATAACAATAAAAATGTATTATCATTAGCCCGGCCACGCCACACTCTGCTGTGTTAGGGTCTGCTTTATTTTGTGCCTGCCGTTGTGCCGCTCACACTAACAATTTGGGTGTCAGGCGGCCCGTTCTCCATGTCAGGGCAGGACTTCTGCAGCAATTCCCTCCTCATTCGTGTGAATAATAACACATAATAATACAGGCACATTCATAAGTAATGCTATAAATAGGTGTATAGATCAGCAGTCTCTACACACTGGCTCCAGCCCCTGTCCTGCTCCAGCACCTGGCAAGCACACTGCAGATCCACCTTAAGCGTGGGGGGGTGGGGGGGCGCGGCACGGGGCGGGCCGGCAGCGCGAGATCATGTGAGATTCCACGCGCAGAGCCGGAGGAGCCGAAAGTGGGTTAGAGAGACAGAGAGAGAGAGAGAGAGAGAGAGAGAGAGAGAGAGAGAGAGAGAGAGAGAGAGACTGCACCGCACCGCACTCAAACACGCACCTTTGCACAATCCTGCTTCCCATGGTGTGTGAAAGCAAGACAGAAATAAAGCAGCGAGACGGGACTTGATTCACTGTTATTTTTACTCAATAGCTCCTGTTGGAGCTTGAGAAAAAAATATATATATTAAAAAAAATCTATTTTTCTTTCTTGCCCGGGACTTCTATGACTCAACCCGAATAGACAGACAACATGAGAGGTAAGTTGCAAAGTTGTGATTTATATCCGAAGTATTCTTTTGTATTGTTTCAAGACCTGCATTGCGTTCCTGGCAATAAGAAGAAGAACCCTGGTGTGATGTAACTGCTTTGCTGCCGCTCGCAGTTGTTGCGGATCCTGGCAGGCGGACAGCGGCAGCGCAGCGCAGCTCCGCACTGACAGCACTACACGCGTCGCTGCGGCCGGCTGAGGGCTGCACATCTGCGCAGTGGCAGCTTTTGAACCTTAGTAATGTATTGAGTGGAAAAAGGAGAAAAAGTTCAGTAAATATTAAAACGACAGGTAGCGCCTATCCCCGTTTATAGGCGAAAGAATAATGTTGCAGAGCAAGGGCAGGCGGGTTCATTTCAATCCCTGTCCCAGCGGATCTCGGGTCCGGCTGAGGAGAGGAGAGGGAAAACTGACAGCCGCGTCTTTTGGGTTATGCAAGAGAAGAGTCCGGGGAGAGACGCGTAATAATAAGGATGCAAACAGAATGCCAACGATCTGTAATAGTATTGTTATTAAGATTGTGCATTGAAGGGTTGTCCGTCATAAGAGTTTACGTGCATGTGCTATGTGATGTGCTGAACCCGTATCTTGCGTGTTGAGGGTCGGTGGTCGGTGGTCGCGGCGCGGGGGCTCCTCGAGGCGGGGGGCGCGTGGTGTGTGCGTGTCGCGAGCGGGCTTGTTGTTGTTTTCTCGCGGCAGCAGCATGGCCGGCTGTGTGAGAGAGAGAGAGAGAGAGAGAGAGAAACTGTGCTGTTCCATTGACCTAGTTCTGTCAGGGAGGATTACACAGCAGGAGCGGGGGAAGGGAGAGAGGGAGGGAGGCTGGCAGGACGGGGGGATGGCAGGAGGAGGGAGGGCCGGGCCAGCGGGCATGTGCAAACCCATGCGGTGCTCATCCCGCCTAGACTGCCCATGCTGGCGGCCAGGGGTACTGCATCGGATCGGACTTGAACGTGCACTCGGAGAGTTTGAGCGGGCGAACTTTGCTGATCAAGCGCCCCGTGTGCAGGTCTGGTCGTGCCCTGTGAGGCTGCAGTGTGGCGGGGACAGGTGCAGACTGGAGCCTGGAGGGGGGAGAGAGACGAGGAGGGGCGGTGTGCAGTTCCTATTGCAACCCAACCCCCCTTGTCGCCCTGCCCTTTTGCTGCGCCTCACCCAGAGTTGCACTACAGCAGCCGGAAAATAGCTGTGTTTCGGTCTCCTGCTGCCGTCTGGACCCCCCACACCTGGCACTGCCCCTGTCTGCCTCACTGGGCAGCTCTGTTTGAAAAATTGCCTGATTGCTTGAGACTCTGGGTATCTCAGCTGTTGGGAGACACACAGCAGATTGGACACTGACCAGCAGCTGACTGGAGCAGCTTCAGCTGTGTGCATGGAGCATAAGAGGCAAGAGAGAAAAGGTGAAAGCAGGGCCGGCCACAGACGCTCACATACACACACACCTGACACATTGACAGCACTGCAGTCTGCAGACACACACTGGACAGAGGAGAGGGCAGTGACTAGGGTTCCAAGTGAGGGCAGGCAGGCTGACCTTCTCTGCAGCCTCGCGCAACAACCAGATTGTCGTTGTTGCGGCTGTCATCGCATTTGCAGTTGCAGATGGAGTGTTTTGTTGCAGATGTGGTCGTTGCTGTTATGGTTGCAGTTGCTGTTTCATTCACACCAGAGCTAGTAAAACCTGAGACAGCTGGAGCTAGAGTGCATCAGGAGTGATGTCTGCCCCCCGCAGTCAGCCCCGCCTCTGGCTGGGAGGCCATTTTGTGAGAGCAGCTCTGCAGGCTGCCATCTCCTCACTGAGCCACGACAGGGGGGCTGCGTCCCTCTCTCTCTCGACCCCCCACCCCCCCCCCTCGTTCCCTCTTTCTGTCTCTCTCTTGCCCTGCAGAGTTTTCCATGAGCGCATCTCGCCCCTTCTGCAGGTTTCCATAGCGACCCAGAGGACCCCCCCGCCACCAGCACAGACAATAGTTCCGAGAGTGTTTCGGGACGAAGTCCTGACCCTCGTTAAGCTAGTGATCCACCCTGCCCTCGTTAGCATCCTCGTTATGTGGGTGTGTGACGTGGTTCATCAGTGGCATGGCAGGGGGTGGTTGTGGGACTTCCTGCCCCCCTGTCTGTGAGAGCGTACCAGCATAAATACGGTAATTAATGTGATCATGTGTGTCAGCGACCACTGCCATTGCAGAGGGCATGGGAGCTGGGAGAAAAAAGTGTGTGACACAGAGAGAGTGTGAGACAATATGGCAGAGTGAGTTAGAGTGCGTCAGTGTGTCAATGCGTCAGTGTCCTCTGGCCTCATAGTGACTGGTCAGTTCCAGTGTTGCAGAGTGTTGTGATCTGGCTTTAACTCCAACCTGATCTCTTAATTACACTTTATTAATTATCCACCTCAATCACATCGGCGTCACCCATCAGCTGACGGCACTGTGGCCCTGAGGAGCAGGAGCAGACTGGGGGGTCTGGGGCCAGATTCACCTACATCCCTTCCCCTCTCTACCACACTGTATTGTATTGATTTGGGCTTATTAAGGTACTTTGTGTACAGTGGCAGCTCGTGGGTTGATGAGTTGGTGGGGCAGTGGATGATGGCTGGAAAACGTATAATGTGTCCAACGTAAATTGTAATCGGTAAAAATGTATATAAATAAATAAACACAATCTATGTGCTGATGAGTTGGGGAAGCTGGGACAGACCTGACCCTCGAAGCTAGGATAATACAAGAAAATTATGAATATGTTACGATAGATTGAATTGAAATAATAACACCGTAATTATGTGTGAGGTCAGTGCTGTCCAGCTGTGTGTGTGAGGTCAGTGCAGTCGGGCCTCTCGGCAGCAGAAACTACACAACTAGCCTGCCTGCATCCCACTGGAGCTGCCATGAATCCTGGCATATTTCTGTCTCTTTCCTGGTGTTGTGGCCTGGCTGACATTGGCTGGCAGGCTCCCCAGGGGTTGAGGAGGTGGGGGGGCAGGCAGCCAATGGTCAGCCCCTGCTCTGCCAACTCTGCAGCCCCAGACCTTAGCAACAGCTTTTGAAAATAACAACATTGTAGTTGTGTTCGTGTCTGTCTGTGGCGCAGGGCGGGGCCATGGACAGACAGACAGGCAGACAGATGGGCAGGTAGGCAGGCAGGCAGACAGACGCATACACCAGTTGGGACTGCACACTCTCGAACAGGACTGTGGCTCAGAAGCAGACATTCAAAGACAAGGCAGCAGCTGTAGTATCGGACCTATCCCTGCAGCCCCACACATTCCAGCGTTCCACTGTGAGGAACATGCATTGGAAATATAATTACTGGTACAGGGTTTTGTATACTAGACCTTAGTGTCCAGCACAGAGATGCACCAGGAGAAGGAGGAGAAATTAAATAGTGGGACGGCCAGTGTGCGTGCACTGCGTATCGGTCAGGTCCCTGTAGGAGGCTGTCGGCGAGGCAGTGCAGAGGCAATCTAATCTACAGCCTGTAGGTTAAACATACACTGCCATGCTTGTTAAACATACTGCACATATAGTGTAGGTTAAATATACATCAGCCACAGTTACATAAGGAGGATACAAACAGGACCTTTGGACGGTACAGTGCAGCCTGGTTTTCGCTGAGTGAGCACCATGCCAGATGAGTCTCTGCACTGTGACCACTCTGCCTTCAGGGAGAGAGGAACCGATGACTGCCCACAGCACACACTGACACACTGACCAGCTGAAACACACACTGACACACTGAAACATTAACTGACTGACACATACAGCTGGTAGTATGGGACTACTCTACCTAAAATAACATTGGGTAGATGACTAGTGCTGATCTGGGTCTGTGAAAGCAGCTGTATGTGTACCAGTACACACTAACACTGCCTCACAGACTAATGCACTACCTGGCATATCTGTGGCTTTTGGACACTCGTACTGACATCTCTTGCGCTGGCAGGGAGCTGCTTTCTTGTTTTATTTGTGAGGCTGTTCCTTGTTTCTGCATCTCATTTCAGCCAGTGAAAGGTGTTGTGAATCTGATTTGATTAACCCCCCCCAGGTCGGGGACTGGCTGGGGTAAGTTTCCAGGTGACTACCAGGAAAACAGCTCCTGTGACTGTCTACCTATTTAGTTATTTTGGCTATTTTTCAAATCTCTAGTACAGGGATGTGCTGTAGGCAATGGCCTCAGTGTGGGCGGGTGGCAGTTGTGGGAATGCAGGACGTTTACATAATAAGCAAATACTGTCAGTGGGGTGAGGCTGGCTCTCAGGCAGTCACTGTGTCAGAATATGTATTAGTGTGTCACTGTGTCAGTCTGCCAGTCAGTTTGTCAAAGTGTTAGTTTGTGTATGACTGTACTGGTGCACAAGGGCTCTGGGTCTGAGTGTGTTTGCAGACAACAGGGTGCTGCATGTCAACAGCAAAAAAGTTTTGACACCAAACTCTTCCAAGTCTGTCTCCAGCACTCCTGAGAGGGACAGGAGGACACAGCTGGATGTCTCCTTGTCTATATACTGCATTTATCTTGTATATACTTGCATGTATAGTGTGTGTGTGTGTGTGTGTGTAAAATAGCAATTCTGAAAAACATAAGAAGCTTTATTGACTTGGCAAAGTTTTGCTAAACCCCTTTAAACTAAAACTGGCCGAGCTGTGCTGTGCAGCGGGAGTACAGAGGAACAGGAGAGTGTCTGTGCAGATTGGTGGTTGAATCTCAGGGTGTACTTAAGCACTGGAATGTGAAACTGGAATTACAAAAACTCTGCGGTGATTGCAACTCACTAATTAACCCGACCAAACCAGTACACAAAGACACACACACACACACAAGCTCCCCGGCAGTGTTCACACACCTGTCTCAAAGCGGTGACTGTAGGCACACCTGGCCTTGACCTTCACCAGCAGCTGTTCCCAGGGAGGGGTTAAAGGTCAGAGAGCAGTGAGAGTCTGAAAAAGACAAACCAAAAAACAGTTGATTTATGCAGTGCCAGTGTTTTCCATTAATATAAATATCCATTAAATATGATGCATTATACGCACACACATAATGGCGTGTTACAGAGAGACGTACCGCAGAATAACCCCGGGGCTACAGTTACAACAGCCTGGAAAAACACCGACATTATGTAACAGGAATGTTGGCTGAAGCCTGAATCAGTGGGTACGGCACTGGTGTTTTGTTTTTTAGGTTTGGGGCAAAACAACTCATGGCAGTCGTGCCCACTACAGACGGTTTTTGATTGAAAGAGAAAAGGTGTGAAGCGGTGAAGAGGCAGGGCGGCGGTTCCACCTTAAGCAGAGCGACCGCGAAAGTGTGTCAGTAGGACACACTCATCCGCGTTTAGCCTGTCCGCGTCTCCCATTGGCTGTCTGACAGATGGGCGTCTCCCTCATTGAGAGCGACGGCTGGCGTGGCCAATGAGGGAGACGCTCATCTGTCAGACAGCCAATGGGAGACGCCGGAGCGAGAGGCTGGGCGGCGGGAGGGGGAGGGGCGTGCGCGGCGTTGCCAGGACGACCCGCCTTGAATGAGTGCCGGAGGAATGCGCTTATATAACCGCGCCGCCGTGTTTCCATTCCTCTTCTCTCATTATTTATTTATTAACAGACAGTAGGTCAGTAGGAACAGGATACAACAGGAAATGTCTGTGTGTATATGTATATATAATATATGCATCGCATCCCTTTTTAATACGATCTCCTGTATAAAAACTCCCTTCTGTCCCAACAGACCCTCATCTCCCAGAATAGACGCCAGTCACGTAAAATAAAATTGCATATACAACCGCCTGGACTCCTAGTCGTTGTGGCTGACGTAAAGGTGCATTACGTAACTATATATTTTTATAATGACGTAATTTCCAACATGGCACCCTTGCTGGACAGGGGTGTAGTGTCATGTTACTGCACACACAGTATTGACTCTGTGGTTTACAGATTAGCTGCAGAGAGTGAGGGCTTTCATTTATGGGGTTTGATTGGCATGATTTATAGCGACGCGGTTCAGTATTGACTTGTTTTAAGGCAGATCTCACACTTAAGGGGAAAAAAAAAAAAGATCTAACTAAACACAAAGTTAGTTTTGATTTTGAAGGAGAAATGCATAATATGCAATGCAGACCAAACCCACCAGTTAATACCTGAGTTCTATGTACGACAGATAATTACAAGTGATTATAATATGCTTGAAAGAATCTGTGAGACTACGTGTGAAAGTGTGTGTGCGTGAGAGAGAGAGAGAGAGAGAGAGAGAGGAAATGAAGTGTGAGAGAGAGAGTGCGCTCCTGCTGCTGCAGATCACAGTGTTACCTAACTCCTGCGTCACGTCTCGGTGGCAGCGCTGTGCTGGCCTGCCCACAGAGCGCTGCACAGCCTGCAGGACACACGCTGTCACTACACACACACTCACAGCCTCACACTAACTCACTGACACACAGGCATCCACACTCACAGTCTGACACCGACTCGCACCATATTTTGTGGGTGACAATCGACATCAGACTTTCTGAGCTCCTGGCAAAGAGCCGGACAGAACCAATGCGTTGACTGAGTGACTGAGGCAGTGAACTGAAGGGGACTGCAGACAGCGCTGTGATATTATTTTGATATGTACATATTATTGTAATTAAAGGGCTGCCCCCCCCCACACACTGCCTGCGGCGCACAGCAGTGAGGTATTACACGGCTCTGTCCAGCACTAACCCTGCTGACAAGCAGCCTGTTCACAGAGGACACCGAGTCACTAAACATTACATCTGCTTGTCCCTCCCTCCCTCCTCTTTCTCTGCAGCTCAAATCGAGGTGATCCCATGTAAGATCTGTGGAGACAAGTCGTCGGGGATCCACTATGGTGTGATCACCTGCGAGGGCTGCAAGGTGAGCACAGCCTGATCAGCTCTCTCTCCCTTCCCTCTCTTCCTCTTCTTTCTGTATGTTTCTTACTTTTCCCCTATCTCCCCTTTTTTTCACTCACTCCTCACTACCTCTGCATATCTTCGTCTCTTTCTCCCCCACCCTGTCTTTATCTCCCTCCCTCCCTCCCTATCTCTCTCTCCACCTCTCCCTCTGTCTCTCTGCGCTGGGATGCTGATGCATCTGTGTGCGTGTGTCTGTATCGTCAGGGCTTTTTCCGGCGCAGCCAGCAGAACAATGCGATGTACTCGTGCTCGCGGCAGAGGAACTGCCTGATCGACCGCACCAACCGCAATCGCTGCCAGCACTGCCGCCTGCAGAAGTGCTTGGCGTTGGGCATGTCCCGCGATGGTGAGCTCCTCCAGCCCTACTACAAAGCTACTACACACATACTCATCACTGCAACAACACGACACAGCCACTTAGTTGCATCAGTTACATCTCTCTCTCTCTTTCTCTGCAGCTGTGAAGTTCGGCCGCATGTCCAAGAAGCAGCGTGACTCTCTGTACGCCGAGGTGCAGAAGCACCAGCAGACGCAGGAGCGTGTGGGGGGCGGCGGTGGCCGGCGCGAGGAAGAGGAGGAGGAGGGGGCCGATGGCGCCGGCAGCGGAGGCGAGGGGGGGGCCCCGGCCAGGGCCTACAGCAGCGGCTCCAGCGCGGCACTCAGTGACCTGGACGACCTGGCTACGCTGCCCGACGGCCTCCTCTTCGACCTGCCGCTGACCCCCGAGGGGGCGGGTGGCTACTGCGGGCTGGACCTACTGGGCTCTGCGCAGTCCTCCCCCGAGCCCGGACCCCTAGACCTGGCCGACAGCAGCCACCTCCTCCACCACCACCACCACCACCTGCACCACCTGCACCACACCAGCAAACTGGATTGCCAGCTGCTCCTGCACGAGCCCGGCCTGCTGTCTGTGCATACACACACCCTGCTGAAGACCCTGCCCGAGGACTGCTCCCTGCTCGATATCGGTGAGAGAGAGAGAGAGAGGGAGAGAGGGAGAGGGGCAGACAGGTGTTTGAGTATTATCCAGTGCTGCCAGAGTGTGAAGGAAGCTGACTTTGTCTCTCTCTCTCTCTCTCTCTCTCACTCCCTCCCTCTCTCAGAGCGTGTGACTCAGAACGTGCTGAAGTCCCACCTAGAAACGTGTCAGTACAGCGGCGAGGAGCTGAAGAGACTCACCTGGAGTGTCTACACACCGGAGGAGACCCGGGCCTTCCAGAGCAAGGTGACTGCTCAGACACACTGCATTGCACAGGAGCCCCTCTGCAACACAATACACAGCAAAACGATGTCACTCAGTACCGAGTCGCACACTGAAGGCCTGTGTTTTAGCATCCTGTTTGCAGGCGTGCAGCTCTGACTGACAGCGAAGGGATGTTTCAAGCTTCACCACATTTATTCTCCTTTTCTCTCCTCCTCTCTCCAGTCTGCGGAGGCCATGTGGCAGCAGTGCGCTCACCACATCACTAACGCCATCCAGTACGTGGTGGAGTTCGCCAAGAGGATCTCCGGCTTCATGGACCTGTGCCAAAACGACCAGATCATCCTCCTCAAAGCAGGTCAATACCTAACACCATTGCCTACACGCACGCTGAACACTGTGCATGCGTACACTGCACACACTACACACACACTTACTTACACTGTATACTCACAGTACACACTGCACACATACACTAAACACTACACATACAATGCACACTGAACACACTGCACACACTAAACAATGAATATTGCACACACGCACTATGCACTGCACACTGAAAACAGCATCGCCCTGCACGCTGCAAGCTCTGAAACCCACTGTGCTGCTGACTGTCTGTCTGTCTCTCTGCTCATTGCTAACAGTATCTCTCCCTTTCTCTCTTGTCTTCCCCATTCTTCCTTTTATTCTACCTCTTTATTTATTATTACTCTTATTATAATAATTATAATATTAATAATAAATGTGGGGATACTCTCTACCTTGTGGCTTTACCTTGTTTAAACGTGAACGATATTAAATAAAAAAACCAACAAAATCAAATATATATATATGTATTATATATACATAAAATGAACGATTTTGAAATTTTTGGAACTGTCACTGGTAATATCTCTTACTGCGGACTGCGTTGTACTTGTATTACTACTGATCTCTGCAAATATTTCAAATATTTCTATTTATTGCAATTTGGAAATAAATTCTGTGTGTGTGTTTGTGTGTCTGCACGGTGGAGCCTCTCTCTCTCTGTCTCTCTGTCTCTCCGTCTCTCTCTGCCCCCTCGCCCGCCTTCTCTCTGGCTGCTCTGTGGTGGCTGTGCGCAGGCTGTCTGGAGGTGCTGCTGATCCGGCTGTGCCGCTCCTTCAACCCCCTGAACAACACGCTGCTGTTTGACGGGAAGTTCGCCAGCGCCCAGCTCTTCAAGGCCCTGGGTGAGTCCACCTGTCAGTGCACAACACCTAGCACTGTGCTGTGCACGCCCCAGCACCACAGCACAGCTCTGCAGTGTAATTGACTGTAGTGTACAGCAGTGTAGTGTATATCAGTATAGTGTAGTGTCTGTATATTCAGTCTGTACACTGGGGTTGTTAGTGTAAGAATACACTATTATTGTTGTTGTTGCTGTTGTTGTGCGGTGTTCCTTACGGTGGCAGGACTGTACTCACACCCTGTCCCTGTCCCTGCAGGCTGTGAGGACCTGGTGGGTGCAGTTTTCGAGCTGGGCAGGGCGCTGTGCCGGCTGCAGCTGTCGGAGGAAGAGATGGCTCTGTTCAGCACCGCCGTGCTGCTGTCCCCCGGTGAGACACTGACGCATTTATACACCAACTTACTTGTACTCATGCATTTACCACTGTGACTGCACCTCTGCTCTGACACTGAACTGTAAAAGACTGAGAATGGGCTGTAAGGTTACTTACCGATTGACCGATGGCTAAGGTGTCTGATTGTCAGTGCTGACCACTCCGCCCCCCTTTCCACAGACCGACCGTGGCTGACTGACACGCAAAAGGTGCAGAAGCTGCAAGAGAGGGTGTACCTGGCACTGCAGCACTCCCTGCACCGCAGTGGCGCCAGCGAGGAGAAACTTGCCAAGGTACCCAATCTATCCCATAACCACACTGCCCCTCTCACACACACAGACCCATTCCCAAACATATCTGTCTCTGTCCCGTCTGTCCGTGGCTGTCCTGTCAGTCTGTTTCTTTCCATCTCTCTGTCTTGATCCTAGCAGGAAAGTGACTCCCTCTCTCTCTCTCTCTCTCTCTCTCTCTCTCAGATGGTGTCTAAGCTGCCGATGATGAAGTCAATCTGTAACCTGCACATCGACAAGCTGGAGTTCTTCCGGCTGGTTCACCCAGAGACGGCCTACAGCTTCCCCCCGCTGTACAAGGAGGTGTTCGGCAGCGACCTCACCTTCCCCGACTCCACAGAGAGCTAAAGAGAGTGAGAGAGAGAGAGAAAGAGAGAGAGAGAGGGAGACACTCTCACACACAAGAACCTAACTAGCCAGCAGCTCAGTGACAATCCTGCACACACACCCCGTCACACGCACATCCACTCTGAAGGCTGGGCTGAATTGAGCCCACATCCCACCCCTCCACCCCTACGAAACATGAATGAATGTACTCCCCCCCCCCCACACTTTGCCTAACCGTACACCCCCAGCCCAGAGGAGACTGCCTACTGGAGACCCCCCTCCCACACACACACGGTGTAAATATTGCTTCATGGCCTCCTGTAATTATTATTATTAATATTATATTATTTTTACCGAACAAGCAGTTCAAAAAGGGACCAAACTTTAAAAGAAAAACAACTATTTTTTATATTTTGTACAGAGAAAGAGAGATAGAGAGAGAGAGAGATGGAGGAAGCAGAGAGGGTGAAAGAGCAAACCTGTTTTATGTCTCGCTGTCTCCCTCTATTTCCCCCTCGGACAAACTGCCAGCAATATGCACTAACATACATGCAGATACGCTCACACAAACTCACACTGACAAACACAACACACTCGCATTGATACGAACTCACTTGCTGACACACTCTCACACCCACTCACTGACACGCTGACACTCACTCACAGAAACGTGGGTCTTGAAGAGCTGCTCTTCTTCAGATCCAACCCAAACCTCAGTCCACAGCCCTTCCCTGCAAAAGCCACTTACAACGACAGAGAGAGAGAGAAAAGATTTTATTTTAACATGTTCTTTTTTTATTTAATATACAAAATTATAAATGTATACATATATATTTAGATGTAGAAAAGAGAGAGAGAGAGAGCAGGTGAGGCGGGGCGGTGTGCGTCTGTATACAAGCCCTGTCTCAGTCGGTCAGCAGGTCAGTCGGTTAGTGTTGTTGAGACTCTGTGCAGCACTGACAAGCTCAGGAGATTCCAGCACGAACTGGAAACAAAAACGGCAACAACAACAGACTTTCAGAAGAAAAACTGAAACAAACTGATGACCAGCCCTCCCTGTCTACTGGTCCGGCCGTGCACTCACTCTCCTCCTCTGGACACGGACAGGAAGCAGACAGATAAGCAGAGAGACAATCTGAGAGAGCTCCTGGAATTACAGCACCGGCAGTCCTCTCCAGACTCTGGACACAGACACTAACAGAGTGTACAACTAGCTGTGACAACATGTGTGCACAGACTGAAACCGGGGCAGCCAATCCAGTCCGGTCCAGTCCAGATGATTCTGCGTTCCCCGGGCTGTGCCACAGAGACCTACCCACAGGGATGGAGGGAGGAACCACACACTACAGCTGAGGAGATGGAGGGAGGGAGGGGGGCTGAAGGGGCTGAGAAGCAAATACTGTCTGGGAGCAAAACTGGACTTTTCAAACCGAAACGGCAGGGGACGCTGCAGGGGTGTGATACCTCCTCCAGGCCTGCAGGGGGTGCTGTGGCGACCAGCAAGAGCCTCCCTAAGTCTGTCTCACAGTACCTTTGTGTGTGCAGGTCAAACTGTGTTGTTATAAGACCGTACTGAAGGTCAGTATTGTATTACTTTGTACATCCACTCATGTCCCCCCCTCTCCCACTCCTCCCCCATCCCCCTCTCCCCTCCTCACACCTGTGGCTTCACTCAGCTGTCAGGTTCCCCTGGACAACAAGAACAACAATAATAGGAGTAATATTCTGCAGAGGTTATTTTTTACTCTTACTATTCAGCCAGTAGTCCCTCCCTGTGGCGCTGGGCTCTCTGCAGTCTCCAGACCTGCAATACCTCTGCTGACCACTGAGGCTCCAGCGAGCAGACACTAACCACCAGAGCCGCACTGGATACACCTGTCACTCTGTGGCCAGCACTCACTTGAACGCACCACTAACACTAACGAGACAATCAGGCCACAGGTTGAACACAGGCGGTCCTGCCAAGTGCCAATTAGTTAATAAAATCTTGTTTTGAAATAACCAATTCACGAATCCACTACCTGCTCCTGCGCTGCTGGGACGGCGCAGGCCTTCTTCCCTGCTATGTCCATGCGTGTTCAGAGACCCATGGGATTGGGCCCGTGGGAGGGAATAGGGCGGGAGGGAATAGGGCGGGAGGGACCCACAGGCGTTTTGAGCAGAGTGGGTGAGAGCAGAGGACCGTGCAATAGTTACACACAGCGCTGACTACTGACGGACAGACGGACCCCACCCCCCACCCAAATCCCCCGTGAGCCCGAGAGCCGGGACTCCACAATGCTGTGGCCATGACAATCACAGGGGGGTGGGGTCACAAGAGAGAGGCAGAGGCAGAGGGAGAGAGGTGGAGAGAGAAAGAGGCAAGGGTGCAGGGCCACAATGTCTCCAATCTTAGTTCTCAACACTCAATGCACTTTCTTGTTTTATAGTTTGCTTTAGTTTTTTTTTTTTTTTTAAATGCTTCAAAAGCAAGGTGCTGCACAGCAGACAGGCATCTGCAGTGACCGCTACAATCTGACTATCCCTTACCCAGAATGCACTTGGGCGTTTCTATTTATTTATTATTATGATGATGATGATGATGTTCTAATTTTGCTGATGTTGGAGGAGAGCTCAGGAGCCTCTGTTCCCTGCAGGGAGAGAGAGAGGGAAGCAGAGTGACAGAGTGACTATACCTGCACAGGCAGCGGTGTATTCGAGGTGACAAGTGGGGGGCTGCAAAGACGCACCTCCCCACTCAGGGAGACTGCTGGGCCCTAGGCCTCCTCCCATACATCTCCTCCCCTCCCTTCCCCTGTTCCTTTCTTCCCCGGGGGGCCGCCTCGCACCCTGACCGCTGTATAGAGCACAGAGCAGTGTTGTGAATGTGGAGCACAGAATTGTCTCAGCTTTTCACCATGTGACAGGAGCTGCTCATACAGGCCCCCTCACTGTAGGCAACATAGGAATTCAGACACTAATGAATACAAAAGAAAAAAAATATATATATATATATATATTATTATATAAAAAAAAAGAAGAAAAAAAAGTAAAGCAGATGGGATTTATTACTAGAAGTCAGAATTATTTTAATTGTGGTTGTTCCTGTTTGTCTGCAAATTATCTCCTGTTTCCATTTGTTTCTTTTCTGTTTTCTTTTGTTTTTGTCTTTTTTTTTGTTGTGTAAAATTGTAATTCTATTTTTTTAAAAAGGACTATAACGGTTAAAAAAAATATACAAAAAAGTAATTATTTTTGTTTTGTTTTTGTTTCTTTGTTTTCCTGCTCTCAATCTGTCTATTGTTTGTTTTTAAATCACACTTGCATGCATGCATATATATATATATATATATATATATATATATATATATATATATATATATATATATATATATGCAAATTAAAAACGCCTTGTCTGGATTTTTAATGAGAAGATATTATATATAATATATTATTATTAATACAATAAGTACAGACTAAAGAGAGACGTTGCAAGCATACATTGTTGTATAAGGATCAGTATGTGGTTTAAGAATGTAATAAAGATCTTTTTATAGATAGCTGTGTTCTGTGTATTTCCTCCTTTAATTACTTAAATGTTTTTATTTTAGGGTTCAAAACATCGTATTTGCATGATAATTTATAAACAAACGCAGACACTGGCAAGCACACAAACTCACGAACACACACACTAACACTGAGACACACCCAGAGACAGCCTTACACGCACACAACACACACACACACACACACGCAATCTCACAGACTCAGCCCGTCTGACACGCACACACGGGGCCTGTGGAGTGTGCCGCCCCCCCGGCCAGGCCGCAGTGCTGCAGGGTGATGACGTGGAAGAACAAACAGCAAGGGGGAGAGGGAAAACCTGGGAGGAGGAGGAGATACTGTTTTATTGTTAAAAGTATTTTACATTACAATAAAAACATTCATACACATTTTAATACTTGTGATTAAAATTTTTAAAAATCAATTCTTAAAATCACTTAAAAATTTTAAAATCTTTGTGATTTAACAAAAACAAAATACTAAACTTCAAATAAACAAGTGCACAAAACAAAACAAACGTGATTAAAGCAAACTGCTACCAACATAAAAGTCAAATACATTGAAAATAACTGAAAATGCACTGGACAAAATAAATAAACAATTAAAAAGGTAAAAATAAAAAACAAACCAAAACAGTCCAATGCATTTAAAATTAAATCCAAAACGGTCAATGTATTTGACAACAGAATAAAACTAAACTAAACCAAAAAAAACCCTAAACAATTAGTGTTTTAAAAACAAATAAATCTTTAAAAACAGTTAAAAGTCATTTTTAAAAGTCATTTTAAAAAGCAATCATTCATTAAAGGGTTAAAAGATCTTGGACTCGGGCTCCAGCAGGGGGAACTGACCGTCCCCGGAGGTGGGTCCCATCATGGGATCCTGAGCTCCCCCAGATCTTGTATATGCCAGTTCTTATAGGCTTCCTCCTTGCCCCTCTGATGGACCTCCAGATTGACATAGTCCCTCACGAGCACCATGCCCCTCCGCGCGATGACAATCGGGTCCAGCTCCTGCTTATTGAATAGACAGATATTCCGTCCCTCCCACAGGGCCTGCTTCACTGCGCAGACGACACGCCACCAGCACCTCAGGGTGGAAGATGTTAATCCCCTGGCAGGACCGTACCAGATCTGCCGGACGGTTGCCCACGCAGGAACGGCAAACCTGTGGAGGAACGGAGAAAACAGGAGCCAGACCCTGTGGGCGGAGGGGCAATCTCTAAAGATGTGAGCCTCCGTCTCCTTCCCCAGGCAACCCTTATAGGGGCAGGTGTCATAAGGAGCTATGCCCCTTCTGTGCATGAACACTCGGGTGGGGAGACACCGACTCACAGCCATCCAGGAGACATCTTTCTGCGTATTCGTGAGGCAAACGTGCGTAGCGTTAGCCCAGATAAACCGGCAGGTTTCGGGAGGGAAATCTTCTATGCGGCTGGTCTCCTGGGTAGATCTCATCTGGCTACAGATGGTCTTATAATCCCAGGAGGCCAGCATGACTTTATGGAGGCCTACTTCAAGTGCAAAGGCTCGGAGCGCCCTGTAGAACGGAGGGGGATCCCACGAGTGCGGCCTGGTGTTGTCCATGGCCGAATGGTCTCAGGCTGCTGGCAAAGTAGAAGCGGTTCATAAAACTCACTTTCTTACCAGCAGCCTGGATGTTCTTGACCACGTAGGCCAGCCCCTGCGCCTTTATCAGCTGCACAACGTCCGGGACCCCCCTGCCTCCATCCAGGGTACCCTTCACCATTTGCACTCTCTTCAGCCTCTCCATTTTGCTCCCCCAGACAAACCGAAATATAATCCTGGTCACTAGTTTTGCGACGACCTTGTCTGGGGGGAAGATCATTCCTACGTAGAGGAGTATCGGGAAGAGGATGGAGGAGGAGAGATGTGTGGGTAGTGAAAGAGGAAGAGAGGGATGTGTGCAGACAGGAAGCTTGGGATCCTGAGAGATAGCCTCTGGGAGACCTTTCCCACACCGGGGCAGGACTGTGGCTCCAGTGGGACACCCTCCACCACAGGCCGAGGGCAGGTAATCACAGCCTGAAACAAACATCCCAACCGACTCAGACTGGAGCCTGGAAGGGGACAGATTCAGGGGTGAATTAAAGCAATTAGTGACAATTAGGGAATCAATTCCCAACTGAACCAGGGGGACACAGACTATTCAACCTTCCTGCCATTTTATGGGAAAATATTATAAGACCGTAACAGATGCACATATGACTGGAAACTGTTTCTGGAGAGTGCTGGAGTGGGTGCACCGGCAGGGCAGGTCAACAATGCAATCGATATTTTGAGCAAGATCATTAACAACCGTACAAAACGATTTACTGCAGACCTGCGGACAGTGTGAAGTTCAGGAGTCTTGTGCGTGTTTTCCAGTGCGTGTACACTGTCTGGTCTTCATGCGTGAAGTGTGTGTATTGTCTTGTCTTTATGCATTTTCCGATGTAACAGGAGCGAGGGTCACTCAACCAGAATCACTTTCCGAAAGTCACAAGGTCCAAACCCGCAACCAACCAACACACCCTCGCCGAGATGCACCCTGGTAGCTGCAGTTTCAAACCCGACCCGAGCAGTCCATTTAACTTGCCTCAAGTGCGTAGCGGGAACTACAATTCCCAGAGTGCAGCGCGCCTGCTTCCTGGATTGTATGGGGCTGAACTCTGCTCATCTCGAGACCGATTTAGCGGTTTTTAAAAGGTATGGAAATACATTATTTAAACAGTAATACGTATTCTTATTAATTAATATTAATCGCGCAGCAGTTGGCAGTTTGGGTCTTAATTAAATAGCAAAACACAAAGTTTGCACCGTTAGAGGCAGTTGTTAATGTGCAGAACCGCTTTTATGAGCGCTGCACTTTTCTACGAAAACATGGTTTAGTTTCAGTACGGTCGGTGTGTGTTTTAAATCGGTGTTATTTCATAATTAATAACGTAACTAATAGCGCATGTGCAGCGCCTGTTGAACGTGTGTGTGGGTTCATTCAGACGGCGTGTTTGCAGCTGGTTCAGCTGAAGGTGCGTTTTAGGCTTTAACGGATCGCGTTGCTGTTTCAGGAATATCTGTGGACCGACACTGACACAGAGTCATTGACTGGACTGGACTGGACTGGACTGCTGCAGGGTCATTGACTGGACTGGACTGGACTGCTGCAGGGTCATTGACTGGACTGGACTGGACTGGACTGCTGCAGGGTCATTGACTGGACTGGACTGGACTGGACTGTTGCAGGGTCATTGACTGGACTGGACTGGACTGGACTGTTGCAGGGTCATTGACTGGACTGGACTGGACTGGACTGCTGCAGGGTCATTGACTGGACTGGACTGTTGTGCTGGGGTCACTGGCTGGACTGCACTGCTGTTCTGCTGCAGAGTCACGGGCTGAATGAATTCACGCTGTTGTAACAGGACTGTGCTGTCACTGTAGCCTGGGCTTCACTGCTTACCTGCTTACCTGCTGTCCATCTGTCCCACAGTGAGTGCTGAGGCAGAGGAGAGACAGAGAGACAGACATTCCGAGCTTCACCATGACAGGTGATCCAGGCTTTCGTTAGGTTGCTTAATTGGTCCTTAAAGTGAACTAGTAATTAACGCTGTAAAAGGGGGGACTACGGTTTATCCAATAGGAGCGGTGGTGTAGCAGTACTGTGTTCCTCTCTGTGTTTCTCACCCTCTCTTTCTGTGCCATGATCTTCTCTCTCTCAGAGCGGGTGAATAACTTCCCCCCGTTGCCACGCTGTGTGCCACTGAAGCCCTGTTTCTATCAGGACATCGCGGTGGAGATCCCTGAACAGCACCAGCTGCTTGTCCGCAGGGTCTACTACCTGTGGACCTGTGAGTGAGCGGGAGGGGCTGGGAGAGAGAGGAGAGAGTGAACGAGAATGGTTGAATGTGTGCATTTGTATGTGTCAGTGTGAGCCAGTATGTGTAAGAGTACCAGTGATTTGTCAGTGTGTAGAAGTGTATTTTTCAGTGTACACCAGCATAAGTGGGGGAATTCACTGGTCATGGTCCACATTGGAACCAATGACATAGGAAAAGGTAGGGCAGAGGTTCTGCAAATTTATGAAGTTAGGAAAGAAACTAAAGAGCAGAACCTCCACAGTAGTTTTCTCCTAAATACTACCAGTACCATGTGCATGGCCAGGGAGACAGGCTGAAATTAGAAAGTTTAACGTGGTTGAAATCTTGGTGTAGGGAAGAGGGCTTTAGATTTTATGGGGCATTGGTCTTTCTTCTGGGATAGATGGGAGAGTGTATGTGCAGAGTGACTGAGGATCTTTTAAACTAGGGACCAGGGCTGCAGGGAGCTCTGACAATGGGAGATGTTCCACTAAGGAAAGAAAACAAAGGGAAACTGCTAGTAGGAAAGTCCTGAAGTGTTTGTACCTCAATGCCAGGAGTATAAGGAACAAGATGACAGACCTAGAAGCCACAGTGCTGGCGTGTGACTATGTTGTAGGAGTGACAGAAACATGGCTTACAGAAAATGATGGGGATGAATACCAGTTGGAAGGATACACACAGTTTAGGAGAGACAGGCAAAATTGAAGAGGGGATGGGGTGGCATTATATATCGGAAATGACATTGAGACAGAAGAACTCAAATTATATCCCAGTAACGAAACAGAATCTTTGTGGGTTAAACTTTTGAATAAAAGATCCGGAGGATTAGTGGTAGGAGTGTGTTACAGACCACCCAACTCAGATATTCAGAAAGATGCTGCATTGTACAGTGTAATCAGGACTGCATGTAGCAAGGATGTGGCTGTTATATTGGGGGATTTCAATTTCACAAACATAGACTGGGAAAGCCCAGTCGGAACTACAGAAGCAGAAATAGAAAAGGTTGAGATGGTAAATGACTGCTTTCTAACTCAATTTGTCAGGGAACCAACCAGGGAGAGCGCATGTATTGACTTTTCAAATGACCAAGATAGAGTCAGGGGGACAGTAGTTCGAGAACCAATGGCAAATTGTGATCACGATATGGTTAGCTTTGAGGCATTCTTTCAAAAAACAAGGACCAAGTCTAAAACAATGGTCTACAATTTTAGAAAAGCAAACCTTGAAGGTATGAGGTGGCACTTAGAAGAGTTAGACTGGGGCACACTGGATACAGGATGCAAACTGAGGATCAAAAATCATTGGCCAAAATGGTTTAATAGAAGTATGCAACAAAATATCAAGAGAATATTTAGCTCTTGGAGCTAAAACTAATGCAAAGAGTTTTTTTTCAACAGGAAGAGGTCATAAAGGTCATAAAGGAGAAAGTGAAATGGGTAAAGGGCAAACGTGGAAGTATCATACAAAACAAAAAACAGATGACATGCCACAGTTTAACAAACAGTCCAGTCAAACTCGAAGATCAGGATAAATGAGGAGGAGGTACTAAAGGGACTAGCAGAATTAAAAACAAACAAATCACCTGGGCCAGATGGTATATTTCCAACAGGAAATGATTTATAGGCCACTAAGTCAAATATTACAAATGACACTTAGAACAGGGGATGTGCCAACTGACTGGAAGACAGCAAATGTCATAGCAATCCACAAGAGGACAAAACTGAGCCAGGAAATTACAGACTAATCAGTCTCACCTGCATCACTTTATTAGACAGAAAATCGAGGAGCATCTCAATGGAAACCATATTCTTGGAGATAGTCAACATGGGTTTAGACGAGGCAGATCATGTCTTACTAATTTATTCAAATTTTTTGAACATGCAACTGCAGCTGTAGATCACGTGAAAGCATATGATATGATATACTTAGATTTCCAAAAAGCTTTTGATAAGGTTCCACACCAAAGACTGATCCTCAAATTGGAAGCTGTAGGCATTCAGGGTAATGTAAGTAGATGGATTATGAACTGGTTGATGTATAGGAAACAGGGTGTCGATTAGAGGAGCTGCTTCTATTATTATTATTATTATTTTTATTTCTTGGCAGACGCCCTTATCCAGGGCGACTTACAACATAAGTGCAAAAATACAGAGAAGTACAAGGCATCAATCATTACAAATGATTCTAACTGGAGTGAGGTTGTTAGTGGAGATCCACAGGGATCAATTAACAACTTAAGTTCATCTTAACTGCTACCGAAGTTTAAGTTTGTTGCATAAAACAACTTAAGTTAAATCCTTTAAGGGTAAGTGAAGGAATCCTATTTAAGTTGATCACATAAATATATTTCCCTTAAGCTAATTATCATGACAACATGACTTAATACACACTTAGATAGCCTATTAAAATGCAGGTTTTAAATATTAACAAAACGCAATAGTATTACGTAGTTAAGAAATAACCACACTTTCTTTTTTTTGTGTATTTCCAATACACTTTATTTTAAAAGTAGGTTGAAATACATAAATATATGGCAAGAAGATTTATGTTTTGTATACATAGTTTCATAAAATGTAAATGTAAAGACCATTTACAAAATGTTAATACATTTAACTTTTCTAGTTCTCATATGTTTTAAATTTCAGTAGTCCTCTGCACAGCGATGTTTCGTGCATTTAATTACAGCCTCCATTATTTCATCCCGCAGTTTGTTTAGTGACTGCTGTCAACTGAGGATTAAATCTAGCCTTCTACTACATATTTCTCAGTTTACTGTATTCGTCAATTAAAACTATTCTTTCTTCTTCAGACCAGTTGGGGTTTCGTCTCTTTGCCATTTCTATAGTAACCGGCCAGCAGTGCTCAGTAAGCTTGCAGTCTATTGGCTGAAGAAAAAGTAGAGTAGCAAGAGACAGAAGGGATTTTCCAAAGCTAAGGGGTATACTTAAGGTGGTTTATGCAACACACTTAAGTCATCCCCTTTGGTAAGGGGGAAAAAGTCCTTAAGAGGAGTACTTAAGTTGTTTTATGCAACCGGCCACTGTGCTTTTTCTAATCTATATTAATGATCTGGACTCTGGGATAGTTATCAAACTTGTCAAATTTGCCGATGATACTAAAATAGGTGGCTCAGCAGATACAATCTCGGCAGCACAGGCTATTCAGAGGGACTTAGATAACATTCAGTTGTGGGCCGACACCTGGCAGATGAAATTCAATGTGGACAAGTGCAAGGTAATACATGCAGGTAACAAAAATGTCCACTATAATTACACTATGGGAGGAATAGAAAGACCTAGGAGTCTACGTGGACTCCTCACTTTCTCCATCCAAACAATGTGGGGAAGCAATAAAAAAGGCAAACAGGATGGTAGGGTATATTGTTAAAAGTGTAGAATTGAGAACAAGGGCAGTGATGTTCAGACTGTACAATGCACTAGTTAGAGCTCATCTGGATACTGTGGACAGTTCTGGGCTCCACACTTCAAGAAAGATATCGCTGCTCTAGAGGCAGTTCAGAGGAGAGCAACCAGACTTATTCCAGGTCTGAAGGGAATGTCCTACTGAGAGACTGAGGGACTGAACCTTCTCACCCTGGAACAGAGGAGACTACGTGGGGACTTGATTCAAGTCTTCAAAGTCATCAAACCAGAGGAGCTTTTCCAGATCAGCAGGGCCACACGCACCTGGGGACACAAATGGAAATTGGGCTTCACACAGGGAGTTGTCAAAATATGGAACAAACTCCCCAGCGATGTGGTTGAAGCTGAAAATTTGGGAACAATCAAAAATAGACTGGATAGGATCCTTGGATCACTCAGTTATGATTGGACACCAAACGAGCAAGATGGGTTAAATGGCCTCCTCTCATTTGTAAACTCTTATTTTACCAGTTTCCTACTACCAGTACCACAGTGTCTCTGCACTATACAACAGTGTGTGTGTGTGTGTGTGTGTGTGTGTGTGCAGTATACAGCAGTGTTGATGCAGTCTGTGTCTTTTGAAGTGTATTCGGTGACCCTGGTGGTGAACCTGGTGTCCTGTGTGGCGTGGTGGGCCGGTGGGGGCAGCGGTGCCAATTTCGGGCTGGCTCTGGTCTGGCTGCTGCTGTTCAGCCCCTGCAGCTATGTGTGCTGGTTCCGCCCGCTGTACAAAGCCCTCAGGTGAGGGGACACAACGCACGATTACCACATTGTTTACAGGGCAAGCTGGACCAACTGAGACACTAACAGTCTCTCCCTCCCTGTCTCTCTCTCTCTCTCAGGGCTGACAGCTCATTTAACTTCATGGCGTTCTTCTTCATCTTCGCAGCGCAGTTTGTCCTCACTGTCATCCAGGCAGTGGGCATCTCGGGCTGGGGGGCCTGGTGAGCAGGGGAGGAGAGGGGTGGTCACTGTGTGTGTGTGTGTGTGTGTGAGAGAGTGAGACTGAGACTGTGTCTGTGTCTGTGTGTATTTGTGTTATGACACATTTAATGAAGAGCAGAGGCCCGTGCGGTGTTCTGGCTGTGACAGTGCTGTGTCTCCCCCTAGTGGCTGGATCGCAGCGGTGCTGTTCTTCAGCAGTAATGTGGGTGCGGCCGTGGTGATGCTGCTGTCTGCTGTGATGTTCACTGTGGTGGCTGTGTTCATGGGTGTGGTGCTGCTCCGGGTCAGTACTGCACAGACACTGCACTGAGTTACACAGACACTGTACAGACACTTCACTGCCCTGAGTTACTCTCACACTGCACTGAGTTACACTGACACTGCACTGCACACTGACCTGCAATCCCCCACACTACACTGACACTCTGCTGTACAGCTGTACACTGCACTATACAAGCCTAACAGCCCTTCTCTCTCTCTCTCAGGTGCACCGGCTGTACCGCGGCGGGGGGGGCAGTCTACAGCAGGCGAAGGACGAGTGGAGCAGCGGGGTGTGGCGCAGTGCCCCGGTGAGGGACGCCAGCTTCCAGGCCATCTCTGGCGCTGGATCCACACTACCCCAGTACCCGGTCGCCGTGCCCAGCTACCCCAGCAACACACAGTGGTGAAAGCCCTGCCGGTCCCCAGGGGGAGGCTTGGGTTGGTCTGGTTTCCCAGTGGAGTCCCAGTACAGCAGGGCTCCTCGCACACAGGCCAGCCTCCTGGAGGGACACAGTGTCTCCCGGCCTCCAGCTCCCTCCTGTCCATCTGTTTGTCAGTTTGTCAGCCTGTCTCCGTCTCCAGGAGTGGGGATCCCTATTGTAGTGTGATTCCTGTGCATCAAAGGGGAAGTGCAGGGAAGACTGGCACACAGACTCCGGGGGGAGCAGTGCCAGAGTTGGATTTGTTCCTGGAAGATGCCCCCAGAGCTCACCTCACCCCAGGCCACTCCACGCCAGTGTCCCACAGCCCTCTCTCCCTCTGTGCACTACAGTCTCTCTCCCTTTCTGTACACTACAGTCTCTATGCACTGTGCTCTCTCTCTCTCTATGCACAATGCTTTCTCCCTCTCTGTGCACTATGCTCTCTTCAGATCTAGAAGGTACTGCAGTTTTGTGGATTGTTCTGCCCCAATGCTACGGCTCACTGTGTACACACTCTGTCTGTGTGTATATATTATACACACGCACACACACATCCCAGTCCTGACACAGTGTCCGTCTCTCTCTGCACTATGCTTGCCTTACACCTCATCTCACAGTGAGGGACTGTTTACATTCCAGCTGGAGGGACTTCCAGCTCTCTCTCTCTCTCTCTATCCCGCTCATAAAATCCAGTTTACAGTTTTGCCTGCATTCCTCTGTTCCTCACAAGTAACTAACACCCATTTAATGCTGTGGATTTTATTTGTATTCCTTTTTATTTTTTACTACTGCTTTCATCGTTCATTAGATTGCTCTATCTGACATTTTCATAGGCATTTAAAATGTTACATATTCTAAAAACACGTTTCTATATATATATTTTTGGGAGATTGTTTTTTGAATTTAAAAATGTGAAGGAAAAAAAAAATCCTCTTATTGCTTTTGTGCCAATTAATGCTTGTAGTGCCTGACTGACCGTTTGACAGACCAAAGTGTTCTTGAATTGAGCTCAATAAACATTCTTGTTTTGTGACTGAATGTCTGCTGAGTACTGATTTACACTCACTCACAGTGTTGATAAAGTTTAGACTACATTTAGCTTCAGATGTGTGCGGGGCCTGTTTTCCGGGTTAATTTAACTCACAGTGTTTTGGAGGTGTCACGTGTTTCCTCTTGGAACTGGAGCAGTGCCATTCCAGAATAAAGTTGATTTGGAATCTGATTTAGTTAATTGTTGATCACTATCTCTTCTCAGTTACTGTGCTATACTGAAGATACTTTGTGACAGTGCTTTCTGCATGATATATTATTGGATGTTTTTGTTTGGTAGTATGCAGGTTAATATCAGTGATAGTTTGTAATCGAAATGGTATGTAAAAGGAAGGAAGTTAGTTATAATATTAGGTATGTTCATTGTCATGATATGGTAGTATAAGTAAGACATGAAAGCAATGACCATTGAATGCTCTTGACCTCTGCTTCCTTCAAGCAAAGAATCAGCAACTGAAGATTTAAAATGAATGAATGAAGCGGGTTCAAAACCAGCCCCCCCCCCCACTGGGAGCAAAACAAAAGACTGGGGGCATTCATATTGGACACAGGTTTGTGGCTTGTTTGGTATGATAAGCGTGTAGATGTTTGTGTGTATACTGTACTTAACCATATTTTTGCTAGGTATATACCATGTTTTAATAATGATTTAATACGTTTTACCCCCTTCTTAGTACTATTTATTTTGTATTTTAGAAAAACTATTATTTTACTACGTTATTACCACTTTACCGTGTGTAACATGCTACACTACTCTACAGACTTAACTGTATTTTTACCTCAGTACACCACACTGCAGTCCTGTAGGGGACAGACGTGTCACAGTCTCGTATTTGGCCCCTGGTCCTGGGTGACATTTCTTGTTATGACACTTCATATTTGCATATAAAGGGGTTATAATGTAAAAACAGCTTAATTACTGTTGAGGCTATTTCCATTGTATGATCAATAATAATAATACTTACTTATGAGAACTTAAATACCATCATGAACATAAATATACCTGCTACTACACTACAGCTACTAACTACTTACTTTAACATACTATTCCTGACGCACACGACTTCTAAAATGTCTACCACTACATCGTTTACAAACCATCATTGATATTAACCTACATACTACCATACAAATCATACGAATCCAATTACGGCACTGAATGATCGCTGTGGTTGTGTTTTGTATTCTGCGATATTGACCGCTGGATGGCAGATCATGACACCACTCAGAGCAGCTGTGGATCACAAACACAATGCGCCTGAGAATAAGAAAGGACCCAAACGTCTGAGCATAATAGCTGTCTTAATTGTCGCCTGAGTATTAAAAAATAAACTGTAACAAGAAAACACTTTTTCTGTATTTAAAACGGAAATGTCGCGCCGCCACTGTATCTGCTGCAGTACTCTATTTCTGATTCATATGTTCTCACACATTCGCCACATTGTGTAGATAATAATACGGACCCGCCTCACCGCCGCCAGCTCTTACCTTAAGCTCCGGCCTCCTAGGCGCGACGGCCAGCTGAAAGGACCCCACATTGACGAGCTCTGTTCGATATGGCATCGAAAATGCGCCGCAGGTCCCGTTCGGGGTCGCGGACCTGGGCTCGGGAGCGATACCCGTCCAGCCGCTCCTCGGAGAGGAAGAGGGGCCGGAGTCGGTCCGGCTCCGGGCGGCGTGACGAAGGTCCGAGTTCGGGGGTGGGGGCTGCGAGGCGGACTCGGTCTGGGTCCGAAAGATGCAGCAGCAGGAGTAGCTCCAGATCGAGGTCCAGGTCCAGGTCTCCACAGTACCGACCCGCTTCCAGAAGCGGATCTGCCAACAGCGATGGCAGTAAAGACAGGTAAAGCGGCGAGACCAGCCCTGGATCTCGGCCCGTGGGGTCTGTGTTTGAAAAATATTCTGCTTTTCCTTTTAATAATAATAATAATAATAATAATAATAATAATAATAATAATACACAATCTAAAGTAGATTGAGATATTTATCAAAGACGAAATTCATTACTGTTCCAATTAAAATCCAAAGAGCTCACAAGGTTTCTCTGGGGAATGAGGAGTGATCTCTAATAGCATGGACATTGTGAAACATTTAATTTCTTGAACTAAATATTTGTTTTGCTTTTGTTTCCCTGGCAGCTGTGGCTCAGAAGCGAGAGGGATAAAGACCAAACCAACAAACAGAGGAGAGGATAAAACTGTCGAAAAGAAAAAGAAGAAAAAGAAAAAGAAGGGAGGCAGGCGAAGGGAGAGCAGGAGCCCCTCGTCCTCTGGGTCGAGTGCAGAGAGGGGGAGACGAGGGGTGGACAGCAGAGAGAGGGAGAGGAGGAAGAGGGATGGAGAGAGCCGGGAGAGGAAGAGGAAGAGGGATGGAGAAAACAGGGAGAGGAAGAGGGATGGAGAGAGCAGAGAGAGGGAAAGGAACAGGGATGGAGAGAACAGGAAAAGGTATGGAGACAGGGAGAGGAGGAGGGATGGAGAAAGCAGGGACAGGGAGAGGAGGAGGGATGGAGAGAGCAGTGAGAGGGAGAGAGAGGAAAGGAGGCCGGGACAGAGGAGTGTAGAGAGAGAGAGTCATAGCAGCAGCAGCAGCGAGAGGGAGAGAGAAAGGGGGAGGAGAGAGATGCAGAGCAGCAGGGAGTCGAAAAGAGAGAACGAGAGGAGCAGAATGAGGAGCAGTGACCGGGATAGAGAACGCGACAGTACCAGCAGGGAGAGGAGAAACCGGGAGAGAGGGAAGGGTAGTAGAGAAAGAGAGAGAGACAGGGGGAGAGAGGTGGAAAGGCCAAGCAGGGACAGAAGAAGCCGGGTGAAAGAGATGAGTAGGGAGAGGGAGCAAGGGGCGCTCGGCTCTCCTGCAACCTGTCTCTCTCGCTCGCTCTCGCACTCCTCGGTCTCCTCGCTCTCTTCTCCCTCCCCGGAGCGCAGGAGGGGACTGTCACCTGGGGAGGAGGAGGAGGAGGACGGGGTGGTGGCAGGGGGTCCGCAGGAGCAGCGGGACGAGGCGCGCAGGCAGAAGGAGCTGCTCAAGGCCCTGGAGACGCCAGAGGAGAAGAGAGCCCGGCGGCTGGCTAAGAAGGAGGCAAAGGAGAGGAAGAAGAGGGAGAAGATGGGCTGGAGCGAGGAGTACATGGGCTACACCAACGCAGACAACCCCTTTGGAGACAACAACCTGCTGGGCACCTTCAAATGGCAAAAGGTGGGAAGGGAGAGGGAGGGAGACAGGAGATGGGTAATTAGGATGAAGAAACGAGGAGGGAAAGAAAGGGGGAACAAGCGCCTGATGTCTTTCCTTCTCGTCTCCCTGCACGCTTCCAGGCTCTGCAGAAGAAGGGGATTGGGCACCTGGGGGAGAAGGAGCTGAAGGAGCGAAACAAACGCATCCAGGAGGAGAACCGGCGAGAGCTGCAGAAGGTAATAGCCTGACTTCCTTCACTGTCCCTCTCTCACTCCCGTCTCTCTCTCTCTCTTTAAATTCAAATTGAATTAATCTTAAATGCCTCCTTCCCCTCCCTCCGTGTCCTAGGTGAAGCAGCTGCGCCTGGAGCGGGAGCGGGAGAAGGCCATGCGGGAGACGGAGCTGGAGCTGTTGCAGAGGGAGAAGGAGGCGGAGCACTTCAAGACGTGGGCGGAGCAGGAGGACAACTTCCACCTGCACCAGGCCAAGCTACGGTGAGCTGGGTGGGACATACTGTCGCCCCGCAGCACCGTCAGTGTATCAGTCAGCCAGCCCTCCCATAAGACACAGTAATGCTTGGTAGTGTGTCAGTACATTCGTGTCCAGTACAGTATAGTGTGTCAGTACAGCACACTGTCTGTGTTGGTGCAATAGGCGTCAGTCTGCTGTGCTCTGGGAGTCTGACCCCCGTCCCCCTGTCGCCCCCCAGCTCTAAGATCCGTATCCGTGACGGCCGAGCAAAACCCATAGACCTGCTGGCCAAGTACATCAGCGCCGAGGATGACGACCTGGCCGTGGAGATGCACGAGCCCTACACCTTCCTGACCGGCCTGACGGTCAGCGACATGGACGACCTGCTGGAGGACATCAAGGTCAGGCCAAGTGATCGACTGACCAGCTGACTGTGGCTGTGTCCATCTTTGTGTGTGTGTGTGTGTGTGTCTCTTCTCCCTGTGTGCGTCCATCTGTGTCTGTTTGTTCGTCTGTCTCTACGTGACTGTTTCTCTGTCTGGTCATGTGTGTCTCTGGCTCCCCATGTCTGGTGTCCCGTGTTCAGCACAGTGTTCAGTGTGTCTCTGTGTGCAGGTGTACATGGAGCTGGAGCAGGGAAAGAACGTGGATTTCTGGCGCGACATGACAACCATCACCGAGGACGAGATTAGCAAACTGCGCAAACTGGAGGCATCAGGGAAAGGGCCGGGTGAGCGACACACCGAAACACTTGCAGACGCTCTGACACGCTTATGCACTGACACTGAAACACAGGCGGAGTCTTTTTTTCTGATCTGTGCGTCTTCCCCTTGCCGTCTGTGCCCAGGCGACCGTCGCGAGGGCATCAATGTGTCGGTCAGTTCGGACGTGCAGTGCGTGTTCAAGGGCAAGACCTTCAGCCAGCTGCAGGCGCTGCAGCTCAACATGGAGTCCAAGATCGCCGCCGGAGGCTCCAACCTGGACATCGGCTACTGGGAGAGCCTGCTGCAGCAGGTCAGGGTGTACATGGCCAGAGCCAGGTGAGAGGGAGGAGCGGGAGGTGTGTGGTGTCTGTGTAGCACTGTGTGCGATCTGTATTGCGGTCCTACACTACTGTACTAACCTCAACCCTGTTCTCTCTCTCTCTCTCTACCTCCTCCAGGCTGAGGGAGCGGCACCAGGACGTGCTGAGGCAGAAGCTGTACAAGCTGAAGCAGGAGCAGGGGGTGGAGAGTGAGCCGCTGTTCCCCATCGCCAAGCAGGAGCCCCCTTCACCACAGCCAGTGTGAGTGCCCACCCTAGTGCTGTCCAACACTACTGCACTGTGCATCTCACTGCTGCATAGGGTTACTAGACATATCATTACTTACATAAGCGGAAAGAACAACAGTGCTCCTCCTCTTACCCGAGTCAGGTTGGTGACCTCTCTCTCTCTCTCTCTTGCTCAGGACTGGTGATGATGGTGCTGGAGCTGGCGAGGGTGGGGCGGCTGGTGTGGAGGACGCTGCTGCTGCCTCCTCCTCCTCTACTGCAGGGGCGGCGGAGGGCGAGGGTGGCGAGGGCGGTTCGGGCGGGGAGGCAGTGCTGACGGAGGAAGACCTGGCCCAGCAGAGCCTGGCGGAATACGACTCCGGCCGCTACAGTCCCCGCCTGCTGACCCCGGCCGAGCTGCCGCTGGACACGCACACCGTGGACCCCGAGGACGACCTGCAGAGGCTGCGGCTGGCCAGGACACAGCTGCAGGTCACAGGTCAGGCACGGGCCACGGCCTCTTACACTCGCTCGGGTCACTGGTCACATGCTTGCACACCCTCTCGCTCCCACTGCAGACGTGCATGCTCATCCACTCCCGTACAAACACACGCCCTGCAACAGTCAGCTGTCATGTATGTCACTTGTAAAATTAAAAACAACTTCTCTCTCTCTGCCAGGCGACGCGAGCGAGAGCGCGGAGGACGCATTCGTGCGGAGGGCGCGGGAGGGCATGGGCGGGGACGAGGCGCAGTTCAGCGTGGAGATGCCACTGACGGGGAAGATGTACCTGTGGGCCGACAAGTACCGGCCGCGCAAGCCCCGCTTCTTCAACCGCGTGCACACGGGCTTCGAGTGGAACAAGTACAACCAGACCCACTACGACTTCGACAACCCGCCGCCCAAGATCGTGCAGGGCTACAAGTTCAACATCTTCTACCCCGACCTGATCGACAAGCGCTCCACGCCGCAGTACTTCCTGGAGCCCTGCGCCGACAACAAGGACTTCGGTGTCCTGCGCTTCCACGCCGGGCCGCCCTACGAGGACATCGCCTTCAAGATTGTGAACCGCGAGTGGGAGTATTCTCACCGGCACGGCTTCCGCTGCCAGTTCGCCAACGGCATCTTCCAGCTGTGGTTCCACTTCAAGAGATACCGCTACCGCAGATAGACGGAGAGAGAGGGGAGAGGAGAGAGGTCAGTCCCTTCAGCCAGGTTAGTGGGCAGTGTGGTACTGTGAGGACGTGGATGTGGCCGGGGCCCAGACACAGGTCCGCAATGGTCTGGTATAGACTAATGACAGCGCTGGGCCACTGGAGGGAGCTGGGGAGTAATATGTACAGCCATCACCATAGGCAGGGATTCCACTGTAATACAAATGTCACTGCTGTTCATGGACGGAGTTGGTGCCCCCACACCAAACTGAACAGGAAACAGTTTTGTAACCAGCACGGACTGGTTTTCTGGGTCTTTTCTGAAAAGTTTCTGCATATTTTTAACCTGTTTCCCTGTTGTATGTCGGGAGGGGAGGGTGTCTTGTGTCCTGAGGTATGGATTGTAACTGTACCCCCCCATTTTTCCTAAATGGTAAATAAATATTTTGATTTTCTACATCGACTTGTTTTATTATTAAATACTCTTCAGCACAGTTAGTAAATCTTTAGTTAATACTGAGGGACAGATGGTACAACACCCTCCCAGCCAATCAATACAAAAGGCAACAGCCATATATTGGGCCAGGCCCCTCTGTACACCCTCATTCTTACACCGAAACAACGCTGACTGTGCAATAAACAACAATGGAAGAAAACTAGTCAGGCCCTGCGTATATAAATGCAGGAGCGGAGGGGACTATTTGGGTAGATTCACCTACTGCTCAGCTCTGGGATCAGTGCAGTGGACTATGGCATCACAGACAGATCCCTCCTTAATAAATGCATTCACTGTCAGACCACAAACCCCTGTCAGTCCACAGCCAAATCACTGTTCATAAAAAGAACACAGCAGGGTAACACACAGACACAGCCCTGTGAGCTGAGCTGTAAAACCTAATCCTTTCCTACAGATGGGCTTCAAATAGCACAGAAACATACAGAGAAGCAATTGGCACTAATGAAATACAATCACTGATCTACACATTTACACAAACATAATATCAGCAGTCAAAATCAGGTGTAACTCAGACTGTAAATGATTACAATCATTTAAAAAAACAAATTAAAATTAAAAAAAGTTAAAAAAATAACATTATAAATTCAAAGACAAATGGTTCCACGACAAATGTAAATTCACAAAGAAAAAACTAAGACTGCTATCAACTCAAAAACATAACTATCCAAACAGCCCCGATTTATGCCTGAAATACTGTGAAACACTCAAATACAAACACTCTCAGACATAAAAACAAGCACACATCAATAAACAACTCCATGAAATTGAGGAGTCAATAAATCAAAATGTTTTTTGGGAAGCTTGGATCAAACTAAACTAAACAAATAAAGAATTTGCTATCCAAAAACATTGGATTTTTTTTTTAAACCTTTACAAAAGTAGAAAACAAAAAAACCCTCAGATTTCCATCTGCGAAAAATTAATAAGACAACCAGAGCCCCCTAGACACCCCGATCATGGCAGAGCTGAAACACAGTAGCCCTGAGCAGCAGGAGACCCTGTGAAACTGCTCAATCTCGTACTGAGAGCCGGGTATTTCCCTGAGACCTGGAACAAAGGAATTATAACACCTGTATATAAGAGTGGAGACAATTGACCCCAACAACTACCGGGGCATCTGTGTGAGTAGCAACCTGGGGAAGGTGTTCTGCAGCATCATTAACGCCTGGATACTGGCCTTCCTTACCGAGCAGTGTCTCGAGTCAGATTGGCTTCCTCCCAAAATGCCACACTACTGATCATATTTACACCCTACACACATAGACAAACATGTCCACCAAATAAGGAAATATTTTTCACTGTTTCATCGATTTTAAAAAGGCATTTGATTCCATTTGGCACGAGGGACTGTATTACAGAATTCTTCAAAGTGGTGTAGGGGGTAAAATATACATCATTAAATCAATGCACCTCAAACAGTCTTATCTGGCCCATTGGGAAACCAACACTAAAACACAAAACAAACTGGAGTGCTATAGGCCCCTCACTCGAAACTACAGCCTGGCAGAATACCTGGTGACTGTCAGAAATTTGTTCTGTTATATTTGTTGTATGAGGGTGGGGGGTGGTATATATATGTATTTTCTGTATGGTTTAAATATTATGTTTGTTATAATTTGTATAATGCTTTGGCAATAACAATGTACTATTGTCATGCCAATAAAGGAGATTGAATTGAATTGGTAGCGGCTGATCAGACAAAAATAAATCCTGTGCCAGACATTGGGCAGCCCCTAGTGGTCACTGCCCAGACAGACATCACTCCAGCAGGGGCAGAACAGATTAGCACCAATTAATATTAACACAGATGTAAAAATTTCTTTATTAAAAATCATGAGACAATTATACACATTTGAGGGTGAAAAAAAAAAAAAAGTTTGCTGGAAATGCAGTAGAAACAAAAGCTCCTCACAACCCACTCAGGGAATTGGGGCTCCTACACCCCTGTAAATCATTCTCAAGTCAGGCTTTCAGTTTCCAGGGCTGTTGCCAAAGCCTGCGAAATTCTGATCTGCGCTCTGCCACTCCAGCGCTGAGATCTGAGAAGGCAGCTGAAATCCCACGGCAGAAACACACTGTTGTTCGGTGCCGTTCTAACACAGTCGCTGCGTGTCCGGTCCTGCCCCCAGCTCGCCCAACCAGTTGGGCCGGTCTGCAGCAGGCTGAGCAGAGTAGCAGGTCCGTACACCACATGCATTTCACACATTGGTCCTGCCCTTCTGAGGGGTCCAGACCACAGGGCTCTCCTAAGGGGACTGCACTGAAGAGATGCTGCACTCCCCTCCTGCAGGAGCTGCTCGTGTGTCAATCCCAAACCCCAGCCCTCCCCTTCACCACTGTGCAACACATTCAGCTGTAGAAATCAGCTCCTCAGTGAGCACTGGAGTACAGATCAGTCCTGCAGGGTTATATATGGCCTCCAACTGTCACCGCAGAGAGTAGCACACCTGGGGATCGAACTCTCAAGACCCGGCTGTACTGCACTGTAGCTCTCCTGCACCAGGGCTGGTGGAGATAAAAAACTACTTTTTGCCTCAAACCTGCATCCTCTGAGCAGTCAAAAGAGTTTTGATACTAATATACAACACACAATAACAGGATAAAAAACGTTTTTATATATATATATATATATATATAAAAAATAATCACTCATTTTAAAAATCTGCAAAACATACATATCTTTTTGTACCAGTCATCAAAGTGATATACTTCCACAAGATGTTCACTTTCGGTCTCTCAACAGTAGCTCTGAAACCCAGTCCACTATCACTCTACACTTACAAAATATACAGACGTGAGTTATGCTATCCAGGTATGACTGACAGCTGTGTGTCACCCCCTCACCCCAAGGGTTGGGGGCTTAAGGCATTGGCATTGGTATTCCCACAATCATGTTCTCCACACTGGGTGTCCACCATCAGGATACGTTATTAAGAAAAGGTTTTTTGAGATGCACTGCAATTAAAGCTTGACATCATCTTTAATGTTCTGCAAAGATGGCACAGACAAAGTCCGGAGTGTGTCTCAGAGCACAGGCAGGAGTGCAGGGCAGTGAGGGTCCAGTTCAGACTGGGAATGCACACCCCAGCACTCTGCAAACTGGAACTGCATCCTTAAAAACAGGCCGAGCAGCCTAGTCTGCTGTGATACAGGCTATGCAGGAGTTTATGCATGTGGGGTGGCTATACAGGTGGCCACTCAGGAGAGAGTGTGTGTGTGTGTGTGTGTGTGTGTGTGTATGTGTGTGTGTGGGGAGGGGGGTTATACAGAAGGCCACCCAGGTGTCTATGGCGGGATGGGCACAGTGGCACAGCAGTACTCCAGTGGTGAATGCACATTCAAACGGAAACTACAACACACCAGGACAATCTGCCAAAGCTGCTCCTCTCGCTCCTCTGCGGTTATATCTCGGACTCGTCGTCGATGTACTTGAAGCCGTCAAGGGGAACGCAGGGCGAGGGGGTGGGCTCTCCGTTGGTGAGGCTGCGGTAGTTGTCCACCAGTGGTTGGCAGCTGCTCCCATCCACCTGGGACTTCTCCTCAGGCAGCACCTTGGCCTGGAAGGGCACCTGGCGGTGGGTGGAGTTGTCCACCATGGCCCCCTGCAGCCTGCTCCCCTCCACCCCCCGGGGCTTGGCCACCCCTGCGCCCCGGCCAGGCAGTGGGATGTGGCCACGGTACAGGTTCCACACCAGCAGGGCCACCAGCAGCGCCGCCAGCAGCCCCACGGCGACCTGCAGGGCCACCAGCGCACGCTCCTCCGTCCGTGGGGCAGGGAGGGACGGCACCAGGTTGCGGTCCACTGGGGAAGTCTTGGGGTTGGGGACGCTGGGCTGGGGGGTCTGGGTGGAGTTTGTGCCCTCCCCGGCCCCTCTCCCCCGTGGATTCCGGACAACACCCAGCTGCAGGCGGTACACAGCCTCCGTCAGTGCGTACTGCTGCCCATTGGCCCTCTCCAGCGAGCGGCAGGTGTACTCCCCCACGTCTGCCGCCGAGACATTAAAGACCAGCAAGCCTTCGCTGTAGAAATAGTACTTGGACCCGGGATTGGAGGTGGAGCTGGGGCCAGGGAGGTGGTGGCCATTGAACTGCCAGTGCACCTGTGCCAGGTTGGAGCCGGGGTGGCACACCAGCTTGATGTTGTTGCCCGGGACCAGTGTGTAGTTCTGCGGTTGCTGGACCCTCACTGACACACAGGAAACAAAGAGCTACATTAGGGTCAGCGACTCACTGAATGGTATGAAGGTGTATTCTTAAGGGAGGAAAACATTCACACCCATGTCAGTGTTCAACAGAGTATGACAATAATATTTATAACTGACAGGAAAGCAAAACCAGTAGGACTCGAAACACATGAGAATTGTGCACTTACTGGAGTTTGTGCACTGAGAGGCGTTGCCATGTCTGACACTCTGGATCAGGCTCCTACAGCAGAGCAAAACAAAAACACAGATCTATTCACCTGGATGGAAATGAAATGGATCGCTGCAGGGCTGAGCACATGCAGTGACCAACACTGGCCACAGTCAGGCACTGTCCCCTCTGATAGGTCAGTCCCAGATCTGTACACACACACACACACACACACACACACACATACACACATACACTCAATGGCTCACTCACACAACCCTTGTAGGCATTTAGAGTGTAGAGTTAAACACTGGAGATGACGAGAAGGGGACACAGGGTGGCTTGGCTCAGAGTTTAACTGATTTTTTAAACTTAACAGCCCCAGACAGGCAGCACAGCCAGTCAGACTGGATTCAGCAGTTTGTTCTTTGTGAGGCTGAGAAATCACAATCATGTTCAGGAAACAGAGGCCACTGGTGGCACGACGAACGATGGCTGGAATGGCTGGGTACGTACGTGTGGGCGAGGAGGTCCCCGCTGGAGACCAGTGCACAGCGAGAGGCCAGGCGGTCCCAGCCGCAGTACGGGTCACGGGCGAGGAGGCAGTCCACACATGACTTGTAGCGGCCGCACTCAGAGACAGGGACCTGCACTGCACTGGACTCTGAGCCTGCATACAGCTGACCCTGTGCACAGAGAGACAGGGGGAGGGTTAGTACAGCTGGACTGGAGATTGTATCACAATATTTCGAAGCAAAGTATAAAACACAGAGCATAAAAACACAGAGCCGGTGACTGGGCAGCTCGTACCTTGGCAGCAGACAGCCGGAGGGTCTTGACGGGCTCCGGCGGGTTGAACAGCTGCAGCTCCTCCACGATGAACATCTCACCATCGTAGTTCACCGCCTTCAGAAGGCAGCCGTTCTCTGTGGGACAACGACACAGAGCCAGCGTCAGAACCGCAGCCTGCCACTGACTCGAGACACACAGACAGCCGGTGGGTGGTCTCGTACCCGTGCCGATGAACATGACGTCGTAGAGCTGGCTGTCGAGCGCACGCACGCGATCCACAGCGATGCGGGTGAGCTGGGCTCCTCCCTTCACCAGCTGCGGCTGGCCGCCCAGCGCGGTCACCGCCTCGTTCATCAGCGGCCGGTCGCGCACGAACTGCAGCGTGTTGTCGGGCAGGTCCAGCGAGCGCTGCATGTTCAGCTTCCGCGCCGCATTATTGATGCACTGCGGCCAGAGCAGACGAGACCTCACTTATCCCACTGTCGAGCATGTGTGCGTTTGTACATGCTTTGGCAAAATCAGTGTAATGTGTCAATAAAGCTCATTTGAATGTGACTGTAAGGAATAAAACAACCTGAAGCTGGGAAACTCCACCCTAGTACAATTCCACAGTTTACAGTCCAGTCTCCCAGATGTTCTTGAGGGGTAAACACACTGTAGTAGCAGTTATTTCATATACAGACACCCCAGCCCACATTGGGGCTCAAAAGCACCCGAAACCCTGCGGTGTGTGTGGGCACTCACCGCGCCGGGCCGGGGCACGGGCACCTCGCCGCTGTACATCACCCACTTCACGTGCGAGGTCTCCACAGTGATGGGCGTTTTGTACTTGCCCTTGGAGAACACCTCAGAGATGGCCTGCACACTGAAGGCGCACACTGCTGACACAGCTGAGGAGCCCCTGGAAGGGGAGAGCGTTACTTGGTCAGGCTGGGCTTCAGAGCGCACTGCTCAGAGTCTCACAAACAGCGGACAACAACAAAGTAACAAAACTAGGACCTAAGGGTGAAGACGCATTGACACACTCAGTCAGAAAAGGTGCCACAGGTCTGTCGCCATTCCCAGTCCAGAAGGGGGAGGTTACTTACGACTGCGGGGTGAAGACGCCATAGAAGACACTGTCCTTCCATTTGGGTGCGCGCAGTAAGAACACGTCCTGCACAACAAAGGGCAGGCTGGGCTCCAGCACCGAGCAGTCCACACGGGCCTTCAGGAACGATGTCCACTTCTTCTGCAGAGTGCGCTGCCCACCCTGGTCCCCCTGCACACACACACAGACAGTGAGTCTCTGTCTCTCTGTCTCGCTCTCACACACACACCCCGAGAGAGAGAGACAGAAAAACCCCGTCCTCTGGGGCAGCTATAACAGCGGGAAGTCACTGTGAGGCAGCAGGGCCTGTGCCCGGCTCAGAGCAGGGTGCGCTACCTTGCACACGCGGGCGACCCGAGACACCAGCAGCTTGCTGTAGAAGTCATACTCCACAGCGCTCTCGCTGAAGAACAGGTACACCTTGTCATCGTCGCCCTCTGCGTTGTCCTCGCTCTCCTGCACCACGTCCATGTAGATGAAGTTGGGCTCTGTGGTCAAACGCAGGACAAAGACTGGGCTGTCACACTGGCACTGGACACAGCAGTTATCATTATTATTATTATTTTTATTTCTTGGCAGACACCCTTATCCAGGCGACAACATAAGTGCAAGAAAGTGCAAGAATACATCATCATTATTGATATCATCTATTAGAAGACACCCTGGCCCAGAGTGACTTACAGGAGTCAGAACAAAGACTTCACACAAAACAAGATCTATTACAGGAAGTTCAATTAGGTGAGTGCTCCTTAAAGTCATGCAGGGACAGTGTGTACAGTGAGAGGGACTGACCATTCAACCAGGAGCTCTTGAACTCGGTCCTTAGGGAAGTATGAGAGCTGCGCAGCACCACTGGCTCTGAGCCCAAGAAGTTGATGGAGGTGGCCGAGTACAGGTCCCCATCTGGAGGGGAGGGACAGCAGAGAGATGAGGGGCATTCAGTAAGGAGGCTGTGTCCCCAGACTCTCCAGCAGGGTATAACAGGCTCAGAGCCAATACATTAATAAAATAAAACTCAGAAAAATAGGAATCCATGGAGGCACACGTACCGACCATGACTGAAGAGTATCGCTGGAAGGGGTCGAAGGGACACTTCCCTTTGCCCTCCTCCAGTTTACCTTCCAGCTTCAGCTGCCCGCCTTCGTACTTCTGTTGACACAAACAAACAAGACAATGAGCAGCGCAGGGAGGACACAGGCAGCCGAGAGGGGACAGCACACTGGCACTCAGCGAAACACAACCACTCCAAACTGCCGACGCTGGCTGTGTAACACTGCGGGGGCTGGGAGGGCAGGTGGTCTGGCCGAGCCGTACTCACCAGGACGTCGCAGGTGGGGCTGAATGCATTGGTGCCGCACACATACACGTCATCTCCCAGCTGCTTGTGCAGAGTGCGGATGTAGTTCCGACACTCTGTCTGCGGAGGAGACGTGAGGAAGGAAAGATCGGTTAGACTGATGCTGGTCAGTACAGACCTGCCCCTGGTCAGTACAGCACGGCATCGTTACTGAGGCAGTCGATGAGGCTGCTGTCCCAGCGGTGGGCAGGCTAGTGTGACAATGTGAATACCTCACCTCCTCAAGCCGGCCCTTGTGTGTGCACTCTTTCCGCTTCTCCTCCGGAACCTTCCAGTACACCTGGAACAGAGAACAGCACACCAGTGAATGAGAGGAGAGAGAGTGGGTTCACTGACCCCAGAAACACCACCCACAGCGAGGGCACGTGCCTGTCCGCGTTTGCATCTACAACACTGTTTTGTTCACAAACCATGGCAGTTGCTCTGGGCTGTGGCCTCTATGAATTGAGTCAAACAGCAGGGTTGATGTCAGCAGGAATACCTGCAGGTTTAACAGCATTTTTTAATTCCCCACTTTTGTTGTGTTAAAAATATATGCAGTCACTTGTTTGACATTGTGAATTCACAGGCCATGCAATTATTTACTTTTGCTTCTGGTATTTAACCTCTAAAACTTGGGGGCAGTGGTGGTCATGGTCCCCCCCAATTCAAAACTGTAAACAGTAGAAAGATGCCGTTACGTTTTTCAGTTTTCCCCAGACGCTGTTTTCTTTCTGCTCCCTGACTTTCTACCTCACACTTCATGGTCTGTAATGGCAGACGTGTGATTCACAGCACAAATATGGGGACTGTAATCCTACACTGACGATTCCGTACACAATGTCTACGACTGGTAAGCAGCCTGAAGAGCATGTGCGACTGAGGCAGCCCCCGGGCTCGGTCTTACGCTGGACTTCCTGCGGGAGATGTCGTCCAGGTCCAGGGCGTAGATGGCCTCCCTGGCGCCCAGGAGCAGCAGGCCCTGGTCCTCACGCAGCAGCATGGTGGTGTAGTTGGTGTAGCCCTCCTCTCTGAACACCTTGATGTTGCCATCTGAGCAGGACATGGGGAGGAAACGCATCACTGGCCATTGACAGGATCTCGGACTACATTCATCTTGACTTTCAGATCCCGGCATAACTCAAATGTCGTTCTTGATTAACTCCTCGATGGGAAAGCTTAACTTG
Source organism: Amia ocellicauda (assembly GCF_036373705.1). Lineage (NCBI taxonomy): Eukaryota > Metazoa > Chordata > Actinopteri > Amiiformes > Amiidae > Amia > Amia ocellicauda. The sequence continues at coordinate 10,627,922 of NC_089871.1, forward strand.
TGATCCAAGTTAACAGGACATGCAAAACATTACATAACTGTGCTGCAGAAGCTGACAATAGGGAGGGAGGGAAGAAAGATGTGAGAGAGAGAGAGAGAGAGAGGGTGAATCTTACTCTGGTATGGGATGCTCTTGCGCGGGATGCAGTCCTGGGAGGCTCTAGTGATCGGGGGCAGCGTGAGCAGGAGGCAGCACAGAGACCACAGGCCTGAGACACAGCAGTGCATGGTTCAGGTGTCAGAGGTCAGGGGACGAACTCACTGCAGCACTGGCAAGCATGCTCAGAAGGAAAGGAAAGTTCCTGTTTGTTTGTTTGCTTATTTGTTGACTTTTCCAATGCTGAGCAGGGCTCAGTGTCAGCCTTTGTGTTAAGCGGTTATGTCGGGGTCAGTCTCCAATGAGGACACTTGCTGCTGCCATCTCCTGCAGAGCTCAGGCAGGGAGCCATCGTACAGCAGCTCACAGGTGCATCCCTGTGGCCATCATCTGAAACTCCCACACGCTGCGGACAGGAGGAAGGAGGGAGGGAGAGAGAGACATGCTGTTCAAACAGTGATATTTCATTCAATGATTAAAAGACTGAGCTCTGACTTGGCTCCTTTCACAGGATGCCTCTCACACTGTTTTCAGAACAGGGGGGTGAGGTGTCCCTTTGAGGGGTGCCCTTTGACCCCTTCCTGAAGATATAATATTTAAAAAACAACACAGAAGAACAGGAGCTTCAGCTTTTCCATTCTGCTGAACTCATAGCATTGTTACAGTCACACCGGTGTAGGGCTGCCGCTATCAGTAAGACTGGTTGCGTTTGGTTGTTTTCCATCTTTCCTGAGGAAAGGGATCTTTACAGGAGGAAGAGGAGGAGGAAGAGAGCACCACATTGCTTAATTGAAGACACTTAAAAAAATCTGAAATCTTTTCCAGTGATAATCATATATAGTATTATTTGAATGTATTAAAAGAAAAGCTTGCAAGTTTTTTTTCTTAAATAAATAATCACTAAACAGTGGGCTGACCCTGAGCAAATATTCTCTGGAAATAAATGACTCCATTCCAAATGAGTAATGATTAATGTCATCATTATTAACAACATAACTGATGTTAGTTAATAATTATGTTGATAATAATAACTGGCCCTTTTTCTTATGTATTATTTTCAGTATTTATGTATCGCCATTAGGTTTGTATGGGACTGAACTGTACGGGTACTGATGAAGGATGTCACGGCAGTGTGTGAAAATGCTCTGCATGAACACGCTACACAGTGAGAGGATAGGTACAGTTAAGACAATCGTGCTTTATAACAAACAAGTTGAGAAATTAATGTCGGCACCGACTGCACGCCATATATTTTGTTGTAGTGGTCGTTCTACATTGACACCTCTGCAGTTTGAAACCAACGGAATTTATACAGTGTGAAAGTTTCCATAGGAAGTACTGGATTTTAAACCAAATAACTGACAACTTTCACACCTTGATGCAGCACATATGCTGTGAAACAATGCTAATGCTAATGACGGAAACTCAAATGACGGGTCTTGTTTAGGAAGTTGTAGGTACAAACAGGAAGTATTAAGATAACTGCCAGAAGCCCATGATTTACTCCTACTGAAGGCAAACAGGTACAGCAGGAGTTACTGTATTAATTACAGGTGTCAGGGGAGCTGGATCAACAAGCTTCCGGTGGGCTGATATTAACAGTCATCTGTGAAGGCCTGGCCCACAACAATACCAGCTCCCTTCCCATTGTGACAAAACAACCATGGAAAAAGAGGCGTAAAACAAGACAGAGGAACACTGAGGAGACCGACGTTTATTAACAGTGCACTGCTGATTCAGACTGTAAATAAGTCAGATTTCTAAATAAATCCAGCAGTATAAACAAAATGTGCACTGAAGCAGCACAGCATGTTGCTCAATCCTGTGTGTCTGATAGGGGTGAGTTACTGCTGGGAAGGGTGTGCTCACTACCATACAACAAAAACAGCCCTGCCCCCTCCTATCAGCTGGCCTGAAGCCACTGTGGGTTTTTAGGTTCACAGACTCGCCCCAGGCGTACCCTCGTCTCCCTCTCTCAGCTCTGCGATAAACAGGTCAACCTGTATGTGCTTGTGGAGGAGAGATCAGCCACACCTCCTTGATTTCCCTGCATGTTTATTGTCCCACGTGTCTTTTTCGATTTACGTTGCAGGGAAACAAAATGCCTTAATTTAAGCTGACTTTGTGCAGCAACTTGCCTCCACAACTTCTCCACCATCCTGGACACCTGACCAGGACTCCCTGTCCTGTTCCCTCTCCCAGCAGTGTAATAAACAGACTGAACCCTGACAGGCCCCTCCTGTGTCATTATTTCAAACAAAACAAGGTGCAGCAGGCGAGCTGGGGCAGGCCTGAGCCAGGCAAAGTCGGCACATTTATCACTCTTCCCCCTCAGGCAGGAGAGTGCAGGCATGCTGCACAGCACCATAGACACTCCACACTGCTGCTGTGTGCCACCAGATCCCCAAACCAGGAGAAACGTGTGTTAATGCGAGTGTGTATGCATGAGGGGGTTCTGTAAGAGACTTAAAATTCCCCAGCCCTGTATTTCAAGCCAACTTAGTGGGAGCCTTGTACAGCTGGAGGAGAGTGTGATTTTCAACTGTGAGACAAGCAAACACACAAGGAAGGCAGACCTGAACCTCCTGCTCCATTCAACAGAACTGTCAATCCTAAAGAAGAAAATAAAGGTGACATGGACAAGGGTCTTTCATTGCCACTAAGGAGAGAGGAGGAGGAGGAGGAGGAGGAGGAGGAGGAGGAGGAGGAGATGGAAAGGGTAAGGAGACTCTGCTGCGTTACACTCTGTGGGGCAGTGCGACACAAACAAACAAAGCACACAAACAGAGGACAGACAAAACGATAGCACTGCACCAGAGATAAGGAACAAGGAAACCATTCGCAGCCACTATCAGGTCAAACATATCAGAAGTGCATCAAAACAGCTAATGACAACAGAGCAAAATTCTACTTTTTTTCCATCTCAAAAGTCCCTGCAGACTGTATCTGTAAGCAGTTCAGTGGGGGAGTACCTGCACAACACACACTGAAGGGGAACACAGGGCTTGAGAGCAGACTGCTCGCACAGGGAGACTATTCAATTCCAGTTTTTGCAAGTTTAAAAAAAGTATAGTAATGCAGCATTAAAACTGCAGGTTTCCCAGTCTGTACAAAGACCCTACAACACAGAAGCAATCTTGAAGCACCCAGATCCGTTCTAAATCCAGACTGGTCAGCCTGCTCCGCACTGGGAGTCGGAGTGCTGCCCCAGAGGAGCCCCACCCCTGGAGCTCTGCAGCCCCCACCCAGACACCTGCCTGGGCTACACCAGTTCACACACATCCCACAGAACAGCAGCAGCAGGAATAACCTGAACTTGTTTTTCTGGATGCACAATGTTATTTAAGGGGGTAAACTAAAAAAACAAACATTTAGCCTACTTCATCACTTCTCAATAATGTATTGATTGAGCCACTGATTTGAATTAGAAATTTTGTAACTCTCCACGCTCCCCCAAACATGCCACTCTCTGGGAAAGTGGCAGGCAGAGCGTTGTGCCCTCGACACACTGCTGGGCTCAAGCAGTTTAGAACCACCGTATATGAGGAAGGGGGGTGTAGGAGGTGATGAGAGGAGTTGCTTGTGTGCACCGTTTGCAACAAACATATAAAACATGAAAAGAAGAATGACAGCAGCCCCTCGTGAGCTGCTCCATGGAGAGACAGTGACAGAGCAGAGAGAGGAGCAAGATCTCACTGCGCCGTTGACTCTATTGGTGGGACCTTTCACAACCGCCCTGCACAGCCTCCTCAGGTCACTTCAGCTGTAATTGCCACAGCGCTATATGGTTTTCATTTTATGTTATTAAATTACCCTATTACTGGCATTTCTCTTCCTCTAAAGTTTCAAACGCTGCTCTAGAAACTGCTTTTGAAGTCTTTATTTTGGTTTCACGGTCTGCTATCAACTTCCATAGCATTTTTACAGGTTTATCATTTCTTGTGTTCTAATGAAATTTGTAAGTATGCAATAAAACATAAATTTGTCAAGAACAAGAACTCAATGGGCATTATAGGCTTCAGTGGTGAGAGAGCAGAGAACATTTAGATTTAAATCGGAAACCTGATTTAAAAACACATTTACAGGAGATCATCAATAAAAAATAATAACATTGCCAGTTCTTTCTATCAATATTGAAACACCAGCTCCACACTCCCCCACATCTCAGTCCTTAATTAAAACAATGTGGCAGCACTGCTGTGGTATTTGGACACAGCTCTACCTCATTTCAGAGACAGACACACACACACACACACACACACTGCAGCTCTGGTCACAGGCTGGCGGCCTCCTCTCTGTAGTCAATCATTAAGCCACAGATCAGCATGAAGCTCTGCTTAGAAAGAGGCAGCTGAAATATCGATGTTGACATCTCAGGAGGTAAGAGTCGTCACAGAGTGCATGCAAAAACAGCTGTTGTAATTTGCCTACGAGAGCAGGCATGCTCTTAAACAACAGAGCTGCGGATACACTGCTCTGGGATTGGCTACTCTGAAAAACACTTCAGGGGGTGGCAGCATCGCCCAGCTCTTCCTGTTATTGCGTCCCTATACCTGCAGTGTGGTGTAGTCGAGCGCTCTGGGGGACGTCCAGTTGGGACTTCTGCAGGGAGCTTGGGGACGGCCACCCAAAGGCTGGGTGAGAATGTGCGTTCTCTTGTAAGTGGTCCTGCTGCAGAGGAGCTGCTAACTGAGTTGAAATTGCTTAACTGGGCCTGTTTATACCTGCCAGCCTTCAGGGAGAGTTCAGTGAAATAACGGAGAGCTCGGCCAGGACAGACAGCAGCAGACACACTGCTCCAGGGCACGGCCTCCCTCTGGGCTTCTTCATCCCTGCTGGGGGCCAGAGCTCATGTAGGCCCACCCAGTCCCTATCAGTTCTCTCCGGTGTTCGTTTGTTCTGGGAGCATTCGTACAGGATTGCTGCTCCGAGCTTCTGTGGCTGAAGATTGTATTACCAGCCAACTGATTTGCATTGTTCCTAGAGCTAAACTCGAACAAGAGCCAGCAAAACTGAAGATTTCAAGCAAACAAAAAGCCCGACAGAAATACCCTGCACATTTGAGACGTTAACAAATAAATCTGACTTTGATTTCCCTTCCCCCCTTAATCATCATGGAGACTGAAAGTGCCAACACCGTGGTGTTTCAAACAACGAGGAGCAAAATTATGAAACCTTTTGATGAGAGCTTTATACATGGAAATTGACTTTAATGAAGGAAAATAAACACTGATTACAGGACAAAAGTGCACACACAAGCAGACACTGCACAAATAACCACCCACTGGGTAAAGGCAACTGACCCCAATGCTTGATTAAAGTAAATAAGCTCATTACTAGCACACCCCCACCCCACCTGAAAACTGTACTGCTTAGTTACAGCAAGGAACACACAATCTGATTTGCACTAAATAAACTCACAGGTCTTGCCCTAACTGCATAGAAAGGGAAAGGCAAACGACAACAAGTGGTCTTTGTGTGGCTCCAGAGTGCACCGCACACAGGGGACAGGTGCAGCAGTGCCCACTGATGGTTCATCCATCAGCAGCTCAATTGGCAGCTCTGCAGGGCTGTGAAGCTCTCTCCCATTCTGCCCAGAGAGAGACAGAGAGAGACACAGAGAGAGAGAGAGGGGGAACAGCACTGTTTGCAAAGAGAAACAGAGGCCAACAACCTCAGGGTTCCCCAACCCAGGCAAAACGTGGGCAGAGGACAATGAAAGCTCTTTAACACTTTCAATTATTGATGAATGGTGAATTATCCCCCCCATGGATATAACGCATGAAATAAACTAACAAATAAGTAAATAAATCAATAAGGAGTCAGTGAGTTACTCCACCCTGTAATGATTTATCAACTGTTCCATGTTGATGATTAACCTGTAAGAGGCGTGTCTCCTCTAGCTTTAAACAGGCCTCAGGCCAGTGCTGCATGTGCCAGAAACACATGCATAGCTGTACTACTGGAAATAACATTTCTCACTCCCATTGCTGATGGGACGGGTGAGGCCCCAAGTGCAGGGAAGCATGGTGACACTGCTGCAGAAGAGCAAGACTGGGGGAGAGGGAGAGAGAGAGAACAAGAGAGAAATGTTGCAGTAAATTGATTTTGTTCAATTCCAGATCCAACTCAATGCAATCCAGAAGATTTCAGCTCTGTCACAGTGCTGACTGACTGTTCGCCATTGGCAGAGAACAGGCTGCAAGTGGGTGTCTCCTATACAACACAGTGTGCAAAATGAAATGCACAAGATCAGGCACTCACACACACAGAGCTGCTGTTTTGTGGAGCGGGTCAGGGTGGCTATGAACAAGATGCTGCAGTTGGGAGAGAGTTGACCTCTGACCCCTAATACTCCCCATGTCCTTCTGCCTGTGTGAGACAGCGGCATCAGTTACAGGACCTTCAAGTTTCCATTTTATTGTAACACTTCTTATCATGCCAAGATAATATTAATCACAACAATGATAAGAAATGCAGGGTGACTCTTCGGTGATACATAGCGATACAAATACCACCTTCTGCTGTCTGAAAGTTACGCTCAAGGCTGCAGGCCAGCTCACAGGCTCACCGTCATGTAGAACAGCTTGGCTCTGCCTGGTGTTGTAGCACCAGAGACAACTGCCACCCATCTGAGTTTTCTATGCGTAACATACAATAAAAGTCCTCCTCATAACAATAACAGTACTCCCTCCAAACTTTTGTCAGCACAGCCAGGGGCAGGAGACACCCTCTCAAAGCCAGACAAGTCTCCACAGGAGCTGAGAGATTAAGGAAAATCATGGACATTTTCAGCACGACGAGGGTAATGTTTACTGGAAACAGTGATCTTGCTCTCCCAGGGGATTTGAAGTGATTTTCTGTTATTGATTTCTTTTTGAACTGAACTGGATCCTCACACCACCACAGAGCACCAAGCTCGGTCCCAGCGACCACCAGACAACCCCATACGGCATCAGTTCTCAGGGCAGGTTCCCTTAAAACCATTAGAAATTGCCGCTATTATGATGCATTAATCTGCCGGATGCTTTGATCCACGGTGGCTTGTAGTAACTGGTACAGTGTTACACTAAGAAACAATCATTAGAGACATGCTGTGTGTCGATGGAGTGCTGTTTAAACAGAAAATCGATTGATCTGCTGGCTGTGTGCATACGAGTCATGTGCCCATAGCCCGACGGCTCTGAGGAACCTCCTTCTGATAATGCCTGCCTGTTGTAATGTTTGTTTCCTGTGCTTCACTGTACTGTGACTCACTGTACTGCACAGCACTGACATCATCACGGACCATGAGACAGAGTCTAGGTGAAGAAGGATCAATGAAATAGGGGACCGGCAGGAGTTCTGACACACAGCCCATTTTCTAGACATGGAGGTGTTGTACTCTGCTTCCTTGTTCCTCCAAACTGGTGGGCGAGAGCACAGCGTTTCCTGCAGGGCAGGCTGACACACACACCCCCCGGGCTCTGGCTGGGGTGAGCAATGCACCACTGAGCCGACCTGCTGAGACAGAATCCTGCAGGTGAGTTACTACGCTGTGGCTGAACACAATGTCCCAGAAGCACTGTGCCTTTGTAAGTGCACCCCCACCTCTCTGCCTGCTGCACAGACTCACATGCGCTTCATTTTGCTGTGCCTTTACCGTAAAGCAGCACAGTCAGATGTGACTATCTGGAGTTACAGATGAAAGTTCAGGATGAAGGATACAGATCTCGCCTCAGATCCACGCAATAAAAACATACTCCAACTCCACTGGCAGTGGTCCTGATCCCAGAGCTCATCTGCAACCCCCGAAATGTGCATCCCACACCCAGCCCAGGCAGGTGAGCCAGTCCATCAGCCCAGTGAGTGACGCAAGAGAGGAGATTCCAAGCTCTCCCAAGAGGAGCATCCCTCCTGGGGGAGTCTGCAGCCTAGTGTGGTAACAGCGCCAACTCATAATGAATCATGATACCTGCTCACCTGGGATGACATCACAAATGCACAAGACAGAGCATACAACAGCTCAGACAGGACCCCCCCCCCCCAGGCCTGCCCACTGTGAGTCACACAGCACCTCAGCACACTGGAGTAGGTGCAAAATAGCCATGTGTAGCACTTCAGTCATGAGCTCCTCTTTAAGGGGTTTTAACATGACCTGCCCACAAACAGACCAGCGTTTTATTTCAGTCTCATCGCTGACCTGAACACCGCAGCAGTTGCAGAACCACAGTGACAAGTCTGCGGTCCATCATCTCTGTAAAATCAATTTGCAACTGCTGCAAACCGCGTTCACACTCCCACAAAGTTCAAGAGTCACATCTGAAGCAGAGAAGCACGGAAACCACACCAGCACAGGCAGCGCTCAGCACAAACCGTCACACACAGGATACCAACTCAACACCACAATCAAGAATTCATTCATCCCAATTCATTTCCATTGGCGTTTTGAGCAGAGGTGACCAATGCACTGGGTATGGCCTTATCGTTATCATCACTGTGGCCGTTCCAGTACTATAGGAATCAGGGCCAGTTGTTAAGAGGCATTTTTTTACTATGTGAAACTAAAATCTAAATGTGTGAATTTGCAGATCTAACCACCGTGGGGTAAGAGATCAGCTACACAGCGTGCAGAGTCTGGTTCAGGGATACTAATTATATAAATATAACACAATAAGTACCTTCTGACGTATGGACATTTACATTGTATCGATCCCATCACAATGACTCACTTCAAAAATATATCATTTCCATGTCATGTCATCTTTGCAAATGAAGTGATTATACTCTTGTTTCAATAATAACGCGATTACACCAATAAGACTTTCTCTCCATGAGCACATGAATACAGTTGTAATACGAGTATAAACTCAACAGGAGCTGCTGTCGAAGAGCACAAACCGGGTCAATAGCAATGCAGCGCCAATATAGCGCCGTGTTAACTGCAGTGCTTTGAAATGCACCACAAAAGGAAGTACAACGGGAACAACAGCACGGTGCACCGCGGCTCCGGCGAAGCAGCCCCGAAATACAAGTGACGCTGAATTCACAAGTAGCACAACTTCTCTCTCACCTGTCGGGCTCTGCGCTCGGTCTCAGAGAGGGGCTTGTGTCTCTAGTGTGGGTTTTGCTGGTGGATACAGATGGGTGACCCGTCCTGCCCGTCCTGCCCGTCCTGCCCGTCCCGTCGGCTCGTCTGTCCGAGCGTGCAAGTGCGACTGCGTGCGGCGCGCGCTGCACCTGAGACTCCCCGCGAGGCCGGCGCGCGCCGCCCACGTGACCCCGCCCAGGTGCGGCGCGCGCCACGGTAACAAACTTGTGGTTTATGTATCAATGCGTTTATTCACGTCGCGTTTTATTTGTGTATTGATTCGGCACGAATGACCCTCCAGATTGTGGACGAGCAGAGGGAAAGTCCAAGGACTAGAACGTAAGCCGATACTACAGTATCTTACACTACACTGTATTACAACACTACAGTATATACTACACTGTATTATACAACAATACACTACTCAACTGCACCACAGTATATTACGCTACACTGGTATGTATGCAACACTAAAGTACTATTATTACACGATTGTATTTTCTTTCACTGCACTACAACACTACAGTGTATAAAAATGAAATAAATAACATCCACAAATGCATATCTATATGTAAAATGTGTTTATTACAAACATCACATGTATAACCATTTCTCTTATTATAGTAGTACAGCAGGGGTCTCCAGCATTGGTTCTGTACAGCTACAGTTAAGATACTTTTGTGTAATTGGCCAACAATACACATTTTTTTCTGTTTGTGATTTAAGTATCTGTGTGCATCTGTCGAGCCTCTGTCATTACCAAAAACATCTGCGCTTAAAATGAGCTTTGAAAAACCTGCTCTCTGATGGCGGGGCGCCCCCTTGTGCATCAGTCCTGTCACAGTGCAAGGCCGGGAGGACTTGGTGTGTTTAACTCCCAGTCGTGAACTCCAGCTCTTCTTCGATTTGTTTGAATATTGTACATGTCCCTAAACTCCCAAATCGCTTGGCATCTGCTTGGTGCTGGGCTGTCTGGGCCGGGGCTGGTTTGGTCGCCTGTGTTTCCTTGGCATGGGGCTCGGGGTGGGTCTAGAGGATGAGGCGCTCTGGGGTAGCCTACTCATGTTCTCATAGATGGGGTTCTCTACAGAGAGTGAGAGAGAGATACTTATATACGTGCATTTATATATACATACTTGAATCATATACACATGTACACCTGCCCATATGCAGTGGCTCTCAAAAGTATTCACCCCCCTTGGACTTGGCCACTTTTCATTGTGTTACAACATGAAATCAGAATGGATTTAATCAGGAGTTTTTGCCACTGATCAACACAGAAAATGTACATAATGTCAAAGAGAAAAGTATAATCTGCAAATTGTTCTAAATTCATTACAAATACAAAACAAAATAATTGAATGCACAAGTAATCACCCCTTTGCTATGGCACACCTGATTGAGCTGTGGTGAAACCAATTTCAGATTCTATTTTTCTCTCTGACATTATGGATCAGTGGCAAAAACTCCTGATTAAATCCATTCTGATTTAATGTTGTAACACGATGAGATGTGGCAATGTCCAAGGGGGGTGAATACTTTTGAGAGCTACTGTATATATACACTACATGGACACAAATATGTGGACACCCCTTCTAATTAGTGGATTGGGCTATTTCAGCCACACCCAGTGCTGACAGGTGTATAACATCAAGCACAGAGCCATGCAACCTCCTTAGACAAACAGGGGCAGAAAGGCTTTCTCACACAATCAGACACTTGACACTTTTATGTTTTTATCTCACAGACCATTTCTCTCTCATAAATCAATTAAAAAATAATAATCTTAGGTACATTGTCTCTCAATTCAAAAAAGCTTTATTGGCATTACTAATGCCCCGTTTCCACTGGCTGAGCGTCCGGACGCGTCAGTGTTTTGTGGCCGGTTAACAATCTGCTGCTGGACGCGTCCGTAAGCATCCGTCCCCACTGAGGACATGCTTCACTATCAGAGCGGAGGTTTGCGCTGGACTTGTAGACAGACAGGGAGGAGATCAGAGACATTGTGTCAGAAGATATAATCTCAAGTGCCGTGTGCGATCACGAAGAAATTACAAGTTTATTAGCAGCATGGAGTGAAATCCACTGTTACAGTTAATATCCGAGTGCGTTAAACACTGTGATTTCACAGGACCGGTGCAGCTCCTGACTAGTTACAATAAACTGAAGGATAATAATCGCATCAGCAGCCGATGGTATTATATTGTATGAACAGCTGGCCGGTGTTCAGGCTGTGTGTGTGAATGTGTGCAGGACAATGCACAGACAGCCAGTGTGAAGGAACACGATTAATTAACGTGTCCATTTACAAGATAAATGAATGAATAAATAAATACAGCAGATCTGGGTTTCCCTCTAAAACATAAGGACTGGTTTAATAAATGCGTCCATAAACGCCATGACTGAGACGCGCACTTTAGTTCAATTATAACCTGCTATATTGTATCTGGATGATTAATCGTGAAACCTGTGTATTTTGTTTCAACTGTAACTTGGCCTCGTTAAGGACGTCTGATAAGTAAATTATAAATAATTCGGCAAAAAGTATTGTTTGCGGTTACAAATCTGTAGTAAGAGTAATAAGTTAAGGGAGTCACGCTGTGCCGTTTAAAATACAGTTAGGGAAAAAAGTATTTGTTCCCCTCATGATTTTGTACGTTTGCCCACTGACAAAGAAATGATCAGTCTATAATTTTAATGGTAGGTGTATTTTAACAGTGAGAGACAGAATAACAACAAAAAAATCCAGAAAAATGCATTTCAAAAAAGTTAAAAATTGATTTGCATGTTAATGAGGGAAATAAGTATTTGACCCCTTCGACTTAGTACTTGGTGGCAAAACACTTGTTGGCAATCACAGAGGTCAGACGTTTCTTGTAGTTGGCCACCAGATTTGCACACATCTCAGGAGGGATTTTGTCCCACTCCTCTTTGCAGATCCTCTCCAAGTCATTAAGGTTTCGAGGCTGACGTTTGGCAACTCGAACCTTCAGCCCCCTCCACAGATTTTCTATGGGATTAAGGTCTGGAGACTGGCTAGGCCACTCCAGGACCTTAATGTGCTTCTTCTTGAGCCACTCCTTTGTTGCCTTGGCTGTGTGTTTTGGGTCATTGTCATGCTGGAATACCCATCCACGACCCATTTTCAATGCCCTGGCTGAGGGAAGGAGGTTCTCACCCAAGATTTGATGGTACATGGCCCCATCCATCGTCCCTTTGATGCGGTGCAGTTGTCCTGTCCCCTTAGCAGAAAAACACCCCCAAAGCATAATGTTTCCACCTCCATGTTTGACGGTGGGGATGGTGTTCTTGGGGTCATTCCTCCTCCTCCAAACACGGCGAGTTGAGTTGATGCCAAAGAGCTCGATTTTGGTCTCATCTGACCACAACACTTTCACACAGTTCTCCTCTGAATCATTCAGATGTTCATTGGCAAACTTCAGACGGGCCTGTACATGTGCTTTCTTGAGCAGGGGGACCTTGCGGGCGCTGCAGGATTTCAGTCCTTCACGGCGTAGTGTGTTACCAATTGTTTTCTTGGTTACTATGGTCCCAGCTGCCTTGAGATCATTAACAAGATCCTCCCGTGTAGTTCTGGGCTGATTCCTCACCGTTCTCATGATCATTGAAACTCCACGAGGTGAGATCTTGCATGGAGCCCCAGACCGAGGGAGACTGACAGTTATTTTGTGTTTCTTCCATTTGCGAATAATCGCACCAACTGTTGTCACCTTCTCACCAAGCTGCTTGGCGAAGGTCTTGTAGCCCATTCCAGCCTTGTGTAGGTCTACAATCTTGTCCCTGACATCCTTGGACAGCTCTTTGGTCTTGGCCATGGTGGAGAGTTTGGAATCTGATTGATTGCTTCTGTGGACAGGTGTCTTTTATACAGGTAACGAGCTGAGATTAGGATCACTCCCTTTAAGAGAGTGCTCCTAATCTCAGCTCGTTACCTGTATAAAAGACACCTGGGAGCCAGAAATCTTGCTGATTGATAGGGGATAAAATACGTATTTCCCTCATTAACATGCAAATCAATTTATAACTTTTTTGAAATGTGTTTTTCTGGATATTTTTGATGTTATACTGTCTCTCACTGTTAAAATACACCTACCATTAAAATTATAGACTGATCATTTATTTTTCAGTGGGCAAATGTATGGAAACGTATTCTTATGTGAACGTGCTTGTCTGAATATAATGTTGTCTCTACACGTTCAGTTCTTCCTGAAATCTCTTAACAGAAATGTATTTATTACGCTGTTTACAATCATGTAAAGCACAAAGAATAAAACATACACAAAGTTCTTTCCACGTCAGGCTGTGTCGCCTGTTGTTCTCTGTCTCTGTTTTTAAAACGAAACACAAACCAAACCCACAGTCGCTGCTCCTCCTCAGAGGGACGGATTCACAGCGGCCTGGTTTACAGACCCAGCTCTGGGACTCCGGCACCGCATGGCACGACGCTTAAGCCAGTGGAACCGAGGCATAATTGACATCAGTGTTGCCGAAGCTTTGACAGACATGTCCAGTGCTCAAGAACAGGGCAATGGGATCAATAAATACAGGCATTAAACATATTAGATTTAAACATATTTTAAATAAAATTGAGTGTACACAGTAGAGTGTCACAGTGTCTCTCTCTCTCTCTCTCTCTCCACCCCCCTCGTACCTGTGCTTCTGTGTCTGCGTCTATGAATTGCCACGCAGCATCCCACTGCAACTATCACAAAGACAGCCATCACTGTGCCAACCAATACCAGTATCCATGTCATCCAACCTGCATGGAGAGAAGGAGGGAGGTGACTCACCTAATCTCGGTTAAAAATGTGCCTTAATAAAAAACAATGGAAAGCTTAGACTAGGGTTGTGATTTGGGACAGGGTCATGGTCACAGGCAGCCACTGCACCAGAGCACCAGGTGCGTTTCTACTGGGGAAACAAACAGGCCAAGCAGCTGATTGGGCAAATCCTTTACATTCTCGCATTCTCATCGGGACATTCAAATTCCAAAAAGCTTTATTGGCATGACTAAGTATTACCAAAGCACTGACACAGAAGTCCAGTGCTCAGAGACAGTGTGGGCTCTCTGTCGTACCCTGGACGTGAGCTGACTGTCCATCCAGACAGCAGAGACACAGCCCTGACTCCCCTCAGGTATGCCCCCTTCCCTCCATCTATCTTTCTGTCTTTCTCTAATATTGTTTCTCTCTCTTTCTCTTTCTCTTTCTCTCTCTCTCTTTCTCTGACGTCACTTCAGAGCATGGTGGAAACAGGATGTGCTGGTTTTCTGGTTACCTTATATTTCAATACTCAACCCCATCTCTTGTTTTTTCGCCCCCCTGCACTCATCTCTTATCTCATCTCTCATCTCTCATCTCTCTCGATCTATCTGTCTCTATCTCTGATCTCTTGTTATGAGTCACAGGGAAAGGGGCTGCAGCCCTGACACAGATAGAGGGGGCAAGAGGAGACGCACACTGGTACCCGGGTGGGTGGAGGATGAAAAGTTAGGGGAGAGTCCAGCATTACCCCCCTGAAGGGGAGGAGTGCAGACAGATGCAGGGGGACTGTGTTTTACCTGGGAACCAAGCCTCATGTTCAGTCCCAGAGTCAGGTCCAGGTTCAGGTTCAGTGTCTCTCTTTTCTAGAGAGACAGAGGGATAGAGGGAGAGGAAAGAGTGGAGAGAGAGAGGGAGAGTGGGAGAGATGGTTAGTGTCCTCCAGGTCAAGCACAATGAAATTCTACTTCTCTGTCCCCCTCTTCAATTGTTTCCTCTGCCACAATTTCACCCCCTCACCCTCCTCTCTCACCTACGATGACTTCAGTGCTGTTGCTGCATTCGCTGTACCATTTTGGGATCTCCATAATCACGTGGCACAGGTACCACCCACTATTAGAGGGCGTGACCTCTGCCATAGTCAGTGAGGACCAGTTGTACCCGGTCTGCTGGGAGATCCGGCCCATTGCATCCAACTTCTGGATGGCCTGCTCCGTGTTGGAGATCATCGTGCTCAACTGGTTTCCGTAATTGCAGTCCTGCCGATGTCCAGCCCCTGTCCCTCTCTTCACCCTTGATCCTGCCCCTGACTTCGCCTTGCACCGCCACTCCACACGCAGCCGCTCGACCTGGGAGGGGCGCTGGAAGCTGCAGTTCAGGGTGACAGGAGAGCCGCTGTGGACTCGCAGTGTCCCAGAGGACTGAGTCACTTTGAGGTTAGACTGCAGCCCCAGAACAGTCCCTGAGAGAGAGAGAAAGAGAGACAAAAATAATGATCTTTTCAAAAAAGGTAAGACCTCAGGGAAACAAATACCACTTCACTCTAAACAACATTGCCCTAGAACACACCTCAGACTTCACTCACCTGGGCCTGACTATCAGTGCGTCAGGGGCTTTAACCTGGCAGTGAAGGCACTCAAAGACAAAAAAGAGCACTCAAATTCTGGATGCACCTAAAGATAAGTAAGTCAGACTCACTCCAGTAAAGGCCCTCCAAACCCAAGAGCTCAGCCCTGAAAATAGTGACCAGTGCCCACAGCCTGGACAGAGAAACGGGCCGACACAGGCAGAGCTGGCTGCCCAGAGAGAAGCGGCGCTGTGGTCAGAGATGCACTTCTTCCTGCACTGCAATAAATATGTCCAGATAAGGGACACGTTCTTTAATAAAATAATAAATGCACACCCAATAACTACAAACACAGAAAAACTGTCAGTCCTCCTGGTGGAGAGACACACAGCCCCCCTGGCTGCCCAATATGTCGCCGCTGCCACAGCCTGAGGGGCACAGTGACACACGAGCACCATCTGTAGTGGAAGTGTAAATACTCGTCTGTAATGTATGTCCTTGTTATTTCTGAGTTTAAAAAACAAAACAAAAGTAATCTGTAAATAGCAAATCTATTGTATAAAATATATTTTTTATTTTATTTTATTTTTCTGTACTTTACATTTTATAAGATATTGTGATTTATAATTATATTGTTTATTATTTATTTTCCGTACATGTATGTATGTTCAATTGCTTTGGCAGCACAAATTTGTTTGTCATGCCATTAAAGCACCTTACAATTGAGAGAGAGAGAGAGAGTGGTGGTGGGGGAGCGAAGGACAGTTGTAGGAGGAAGACAAGGGGAGACAGAAGGAGAGGAAAAGGGGGAGAGAGGGAGAGACAGAGAGATGGAGAGACGGAGAGATTGAAAGAGAGATGGGGAGATAGAGAGAGAGAGAGCTGGAGAGATGGAGAGAGGGGTGCAGATCAGAGAGCAGGAGGCTGTGGCAGTGTGTGGTGGCTGTGTCATCATAAAACTGAGACGTATGTGTGTGTGTCTGTTGAAATATATTCTATTGTTTGCTTTGAATTTGTTATTGCTGTTGTTTCTGTAATTTATTTATTATTTTACTTCTATTTAATTGTAAAAAAATGCAAATAATATTCTGTGTGTGTGTGTGTATGTGTATTTGTGTGTCTGTTTGTGTTCGCGTGTGTATGTGCGTGTATATGTGTATGTGTGTGTGTGTGTGTGTGTGTGCACGCTAGTGTGTCCAGGTGGTCTTACCTGTGAGCAGCAGCAGTAAGGCTCGTCCTTGCCAGGTGTTCATGGCTAACTGACGCACACACACACTCACACAATCATACACTCACAGTTCCCAGTCTCTCAACTTGTCAGACCCTCACACCCTGTGCACGGCTCAGATGGACAGACTGACAGAACCACACAGCGATCTCCTCAAGAGCGAGCAGACAGACTGAAATGTAATGTTCCTTCACCGAGAGAGAGGTTGTGGTAGAAGTAGGAGGGACTAAAGAGTATTTAGCCTGTATTGTGTTTCCATCTGTGAATCTGTGTCTCTTGGTCGCTGTGTCTGTGTCTCTGTATCTGTGTTTTGTATCACTTCTGTACAAATGTTCAAATATTTATATCTGTGTGGGCATCTGTTTATGTGTGTTAATTTTTGTATTGTATAAGGTGTACATGCACTGTGAGACGACCATGAACAGAGCTCAGAAAACCACCCTCAAACCCCTTTATGACAATAGCTTCTCATATGTTCAACCCCCCCATCCGCCATAGGAAGGAACTGAAAACCCGGCGGTGATGTGAAAGCCGCCATCCCCTACCAAATGAGGGAGCTCAGTCACGCTAGCCTGTGTGTGTGTGCATGTGCATGCATGCATCATGTGAGTGTGTGTGTGTGTGTGTGTGTGTGCGTATGTATGAGTGTATACCTGTTTATGTGTGAAGTACTGTGCATATGTATATGTGTGAGAGTGTGTGTGTGTGTGTGCGCACCATTGTTTGTGTGCATTTAAGAGCTGTCTGAATGTAACAAAAACAGCAACAGCAGTGTGTTGTGTACAGCACGGGGGAGTGTGAGGGCACAGCAGAGAGGGAGACTGGATTCCTGTACATTTTAGTGTAGAAGAAGAGAGTTCATTATATACATACAAATATTTGTGTGCATGTGTGTGTTTAATTCAATGCATTCACCGATTACGTTGCTGAGTGCAATTAGAACAAGTGCGGCACAGTAGGGCAGCTTTTTGTTATTGTTACTGCTGTTAGTGTTGTTCGTGAACTACACTTCCCAGAAACCCGCACTCGCCCCGGTGCGCCTGGTCGCTTGAGGAGGATGCTGCGCGCCCCGCCAGCATCAGCACCAGCAGCACCAGACCTGTCCGGGCCGCAGCCGAGAGAGAGAGAGGGAGAACCGAGCGATCCGGAGAGAGAAAGAGACAGACCGCAGACATGGCCGACCCGAAGGTAGGCTGGGCAGGGCGCGGTGAGAGGACGGCCGATTCAGAGGGAGATAGTCACTGTATATGTGTGTGATTGTGCGAGAGAGTGAGGGCGTGTTGTGATCGCCGCAGACTCGCTGTCTCTGTACTGATCCGCTGCTCCCAGCCGGGGAGGGATGCGATCCGGCCCCGAGTCTGAGATTTCACAGCCGGTCAACAATCATCGCTCCCCTTCACCACTTCCACATTATTATTATTATTATTATTATTATTATTATTATTATTATTATTATTATTATTATTATTATCACCCAGATTGATAAGTAATACCGGCAGACTGTGGCGTTGGCACAATGACAGTTTTGGTACAGTAACAATGTCACAGGGAGCGGACACTCCGCAGAGCAACAATAATAACAGTAACAGTAACAAAAGAAATGGAAGAGCCACTCCCCACAGCAGAGGTGTCATTAAATGCTGGGAATTCTGTAATAATAATCAATCAATCATTATGTATTTATTATAGCGCCCATCGCAGGGCAGCCACAGAGCGCTTTACAGATTACATATAAATAATGTAAACAAATAATTAATTAAATAAAGTTAACCATTAGGCACTTTAGGGTCAATAATGTGTCCTGTAACTAGCCTGGGTCAGTGACAGTGACGGGTGTGCTGGTTCGTTAAATAACTACAAACACACAACTGATCGATTCCAATTGGAAAATAACTGCACAGCGCTGGAGCCCGTGTGCAGGAGTTGCTTAGTGTGTGTGAATGAGTGAATGTGTGTTTGTTCGGTGTGTGTGTGAGAGTGAGTGTGTGTACTGTGTATTTTAGTGGGATTGTGTGTACTCTTTGTCTGTGTGAGTATGTGGAACAGATGCAGAGGTGCAGAGTGTGTAGTGTCTGTTCTTCTGCAGAGTGTCTGCAGTCACGTGTGGAGAGAGAGAAAGCGAGGGAGATGAAGGGCAGGGGAGAAGAACAGAGGGACAGAGAGGGAGAATGTGAATAAGAAAATGAGAGAGTAAGAGAGAGGGACGGACAGACAGACAGAGAGAAGTTAGTATTTGTTGCTGCAGATGCATTGACCCAGTGCATTGTGGTTTATATAGTCCGGCTAAATCCCCCTTATGCAGAATACACCTCAAATCCAGACCCGGGTTAAGACATTTTGTGGCCCTAGGCTATGATCAGTTTGAGGCCCCTCTTTACACAGGAAAAAAAATAAAAGAAACAAATCCAATAACCAATACGACCACAACCCCAGTGCTCCACAGCCTATGAGCCCCGGCACTGGCAAGACCACTGTAACGTTATTAGGTCATTACAAACCCGTAAGGGCAGGACCAACAAATGACAGCAACTCAGATATTTGGTTGCGAGCGTGTATCGCAGATTTCCGCAGTTCTGCACAGATCTACAGAATCCCAGCGATCCCATTGGTGCACAGATCTGTACAGAATTGCAGAAATGTGCGTTACACGCATGCAATGATAAATAGAAAAATATAGGTTTTTATGAGGTCGATGTAAAGCATTAAAAAATCCGACTTACCGATGATGATATGTCACTGGATCTTTTTCCTGCTTTTCTTTGAAGCAAGCTCACTGGTTGATAAGGGTGAAGTCCCTCTGACGGACCAAATCATATTCAATAGACATCAGAGTCAAGTGGTCAAGCTGCAGTTCACCCATTGAGGTCCTGAGTTTATGTTTGATCACTCCCAGCTTGGAAAAATACTTTCACCTCTTGCATTTCTGACAGGTAAAGTCAAATATATTCTGAAAGCAATATCCACATTAGGGAAAATAGTATGGCGTTCCTTATCCTTAAGTCAAATAAACATATTCTGAGGTGACTGGGCAATGCAAAAATTGAAGAAGTTGTTCCAGAAAACAGTGTATTTTACTAATATTTCACAGTTTCACAATGAAGATCTTACAGCCGATCGCTGCTTCTGTATCATTTCCAAACAAAGTATAACTTCCTCCCAGCTTTTTCTTGAGAATAATTCTAACCTGTCAAAGGCTCTCTGAACTGTCACTCTGCTTAGTCCCGCCTTCAAGCAGAAGGAAATGACCCAATCAGTGAAGTGAGGTTTTGGAAACAAGCTCTGCCTTTAGGAGGCGGGACATACATGACGCAACATTAGTTCTGAAAGGTTTGTAATCTTGGAGACGGCACTGCCCCCACGTCTTGTCGTCCTGTGCCATTTTTGTAGACCCACGCAGGGTTACTTAGAATGACAGCATCATGAGAAATGTTCAACTAGGTGTTGATAGTAATAATTTCTTATCGCGATGGCACGGTAGGTATGAATATATTTGCAAGACAAAAGCTCAGAGAAACGCGATTACTAAACAACCAACATTATAATTAACATTAACCTATATCCTCTGACCTGTGTCCTTGCAGGAAGATCTGCACAAGATGATCTCCACTCTTGCACTGAAGAACGAGGAGATCCAGAACTTTGTGTGCTCCCTGAAACAGACCCTGCAGAACCTGGAGGTACTGACAACATAACCCCACTCACCACTACACCACACCACACAAAACATACACCACTACACAACAATGCACTCACTACACAACGTCACACAACTCAGCACACCACAACCTCACCATTACAGCGGTTACAGTACTGACAACAATTGAGCAATAATAATGAAAATAATCAGAGCACACCCCACTGGACGAGTGTATGTGAACATGCAGACTCTGCCTGCTCTCCTCTGTGCCCCACGTTTCACCTCTCTCTCTCTCCTCCCTCTTTGTGCCCCCCCCAGGTGAACTCCAGCCGTGTGCAGGAGGACCTGGAGAAGGAGTTCAGCTCTCTGTACTCGGTGCTGGACGAGCTGAAGGACAACATGGTGACTCGCATCAAGCAGGAGAGAGCCAGCCGCACCTACGAGGTGCAGGTCAGTGTGAGAGTGAGAGCAGTGCCGGTGTTAGGGGAGGGCAGACAGGGCAGGCAGCTTCCACGGTCCCCCAGCCACAAGATGGCCCCCTACATTTGTCTTTTTTTTTTACCTGTTTCAAAACGTGTGATTGTGAAAGACGTGTGACGGTAACAGGAATGGTTAACAACAAGAAACAGGCTGTCAGGAAAAGAAGTCGATAGTGGAGTATTTTTGATAACGATGAGGCAGACTGACCTGATCTCCTCAGAGATGTCCAGAGACTCAGAGTGTAATTTGGAAGTGAGAGCGAAATGTCAGTGCTGCTGTAGCTTTATGGAAGTCTTCTGTTTTTTCAAAAATTTAGTTATCTGTCATTTTCTTATTATTCGTCAACCAGAATCTCTGGTTCTGAATGTCAAATCTCTGTACAATTGAATCTGTGCCTCAGCACCGGTGTACCAGCTGTTACAATATCCAAACAAGATTAAAATAGTCATTAGTGTCTGGTCCTCCTTTAAATGATCAAATTACCATTTCACTGACCCTTTGAAATTGCAGGCAATTTAAATAGATCACAATACTGCACGGTTTTCTGTGCTTATTTGTTTAAGGGGGTTGGGGCCCAGGGCCCAGCTCTTCCCAGGGCCCCCAATTGGCTAGTGCCAGGCCTGAGTGAGTGTGAGAGTGAGAGGTGTGTGTGTGTGTGGGTCTCTATCAGACTGACTATATGTCTGACTGTCAGTGTGTCTCAGTGTGTCTCTGTGACTGTCTGTGTGCCTGACTGTCTGTGTGTCTCAGTGTGTCTTTGTGTCTGGCTGTGTCTGTGTCTGTCTGACTGTACCTGTCTGACAGAGTCAGCTAAGTGCATGCACCAAAGCCCTGGAGAGTTCAGAGGAGTTGCTGGAACTGGCCAATCAGACGCTGTGCTCATCTGAGATGGACGGCTTCAATAAGGTAAGACCCGCCCACTCAGGGACTGGATGGAGACAGAGAGATTGAGTGTGTGTGTGTGTGAGGATTGTGAGTGAGTGTATGTGAGGCTTGTGTGAGTGTGTGAGGGTTGTGTATGGTGGAGACTGGTTACAGGATTGGTTGATTTTTGGATGGGCAGATGATTACTCATCTTTCTATTTCTCTCCTTTCCTTTCTCTCTCTGTTTCTCTCTCTCCCTCGCCTTCTCTGACAGGCTGCTAAGGAGATTAAGGATAGGTACAGTACTGCTCCCCACTCCCCAGCAGACTGTGAGTCTGTCAGCCTGAACAACAGGCAACACACTTACAGACACACCCACACACACTGACACACGACCTCCCTCCCTGCGTTTTCCGTCTCATTCCTGTATTTTGTCTTTTCCCCTTCACTCCTCATTAGGCATTGCAGCTCAGAGAGTCTTCCCTCCTGTGTCTGTCTGTCTGTAAAATAATTGTCTGTATGTGTGTTTGCTTGGCTACAGTGTCCGTGTGTCTGTCCGCAGTGTGACAGCGTGTCCGTGTGTCCGTCCACAGTGTGACAGCGTGTCCGTGTGTCCGTACTCAGTGTGACAGCGTGTCTGTATGTCTGTCCGCAGTGTGACGATGGCACCGGCGTTCCGGCTTTCTCTGAAGGCGCGAGCGAGCGACAGCATGAGTCACCTGATGGTCGACTTCGGCCCCGAGAGGGAAATGCTGCTGGCACTCAAATTCCTGCCAGGTAACATGCCCCCCCACCCCATCTCTGACCAACTTGAGGAGTGTTACCATGGCACATTCAATAACAATCAATATCTCTATCTCTCTCTCTCTCTCTCAGTGCCCGGGACCCCTGAGATCATTGTGCCCGACTGCTCAGTATGTGATAACAGCGTGCACGTGGTGTGGACCATGCCCGAGTCCGATGCCAAGATCGACTCCAAGATCGACCACTACGTGCTGGAGTACCGGCGCACCAACCAGCAGGGCCCCCCCCGTGCCCGCGAGGAGCACCCCTGGATGGTGGTGGAGGGCATCCGCGAGACCGAGCACACGCTGACTGGTAACACTGCCACTACAGACTGGTACTCTGAAACTTACACTGGCACTACTGCTCATTAAAACACTGACTCCCAGTTACACCTGCACCAAACCCTTCTGCCCCGCCTGTCTGTCTGTCTCTGTCTGAGCTGCTGTCTGCTCTGATCATCTGTCCATCTGCGCAGGTCTGCGGTTCGACACGCGGTTCATGACGTTCCGTGTGCGCGCGTGCAACAAGGCCGTGGCAGGGGAGTTCTCCGAGGCCATTACACTGGAAACGAGTGGTGAGTATGTACTTTTGTCATGGGTTTGAGGGGCAGCTGAGCAGCAGAGAGAGGGAGGGGAGCCAGAGGACAGGAAACAGAGAGAGAGAGAGAGAGAGAGAGAGAGAGAGATGGTGACCGCTTGACTGCTGCCCCTAGCGTTCCTGTTCCGGCTGGACGCGAGCTCGGCCCATCAGAACCTGCGTGTGGAGGACCTCAGTGTGGAGTGGGATGCCACGGGCGGCAAACTGCAGGACATCCGCAAAGAGAAGGCCCGCTCCGGCTCGCCCATGCACTCCCCGGCCAGGTATTGACCACAGCACCGACCACTCACTGACCACAATCCATCCTGATAGTTTCTCTTCCAGTCCCATCTATATGTAACCTCCCTTCCTCTCCCTCTGCAGGAACGCCATGTCGTCTCCTAAGAGAGCCCCCGCGGCTCGGGGCAGTCGGGATCGCTTCACAGCCGAGTCCTACACTGTGCTGGGTGAGAGAACGAGTGTGAGAGAGAGAGAGAGAGAGAGAGAGACCGTGTGTGAGGGAGCGAGGGAGGGTTATGGGCATTGGTGGGTGTGGATCAGGATGGGGGGGGGTTGTTAGCCTCTCTGCTTATTAACCCCCCACCCCCCACGCAGGAGACACGGTGATTGACGGGGGGCAGCAGTACTGGGAGGTGCGCTTCGACCGGGAGAGCAAGGCGTTTGCAGCGGGCGTGGCTCTGCGCACGCTGGGCCGCTTCGAGCAGCTGGGCAAAAACAGCGCCTCCTGGTGTCTGCACCTCAACAACTGGCTGCAGGTCAGCTTCACGGCCAAGCACAACAACAAGGCCCGCACCCTGGAGGTGCCCGTGCCCGACCGCCTAGGGGTGTACTGCAACTACGAGGAAGGTGAGAGAGAGAGAGGGAGGGAAGGGCTGAGGAGGAGGGTGGTTCTGACTCGACCCATCTGTGTTGCAGGCCTGCTGTCCTTCTACAACGCCAAAACCAAGCAGCTGATCCACACCTTCAGGACCAAGTTCACACAGCCAGTCGTGCCAGCGTTCATGGTGAGAGGAGGAGATATAGTCACACACACACACACACACACAATAGCACACTGTGGGTGACTGTCTGTCTCTCTGGCGCCCCCCGCAGGTGTGGAACGGCAGTTTCTCGGTGCAGACAGGGCTGCAGGTGCCCAGCGTGGTTCACAGCCTGCAGAAGAGGAACAGCACCAGCAGCTCCAACGCAAGCCTGTCCTAGAGAACTGGGCCAGAGCCTCCAAGCCTCGCCCAGGGCCGGGCCCCGGACACGACCCCGGTCCGGCCCGTCACCGATCAGCACATCAACCACGACGGGACCAAAAGATTAACAAGCTGTAGCTGCTTTACCATCTGCTCCATGACGACTGTCTGTAACCAAGGGATGGGGGGGGGGGGATTTGGGATTCGCTATACTGGGCTGGTTCCACCGGCTGCCTGTGTCAGGTCAGAGCTGGGCTGGGGGCCTGCAGGCATGATTGGCAACTCTGGCTACTCATCCTCCTCCAATTAAGCAATTAAGACCCTGAGGGGAATGAGAAGTAGACGCTGCACCCTCAAGGACTGGAGCTGGAGGGGTCAAGGGTCAGGGCTGGGCTGGAGGGGCGGGGAGGGGGGGGAATGTATGTAATGCTGCACCAGGGGGCCAACTCGTACGCCTTTTCCACTGGCATATCCGAGCTGAGAAAAATGTAGGATTGATCTACACAAAGAGTTTAAATAAAAGAATGAGTTACAGGTAGTTTCCAGCGAAAGCCCTTCTTCATCTGTTAGGCCTTTAACCTCAAACATCCGGTGACAATTTTTTTAACTCACTTTCGCCTCTCCCATGCTAACAAGGATTAATCCAGACATTTACACGTTGCAGCACAGCTGTTGAAATAGCAAAGCGTGTGACGTCATTGACCTCAGCTCGGGGCGTGCAGCGGAAAAACACCCGACCTGCGCCGGGCCAGCACAGCTCGGTCCCGGCGTGGGTCGGGTCGGGTCGGGTCGGGTCGGGTCGGGTGTGCCTGTGGAAAAGGGGCATTGGCTGCTCTCTATTGAGCGGTGCGTGTCTCCCCCTGGTGGCTGGATAGTGTCAGTGTTAATTCACTTTGAATTGGGAAGTCAAGTTCAGTGCACTTTACATGCAATGAGTTTATGCTTAATACTATTAATTAGTATTATTTTGAATAGTATTATTTATTATGTCTTTTTTGTGATGGGGGGTGGTTGTAACTCACTAGTATTAACACCCATCTTAACTTAATCTCAATTACACCCTATTAAACACTAGGGCCCTTTCCTGTGCCTGACGAGTGGTGGTGGTGTTGAGGCGGGGGGGTGTTAACCCACATTGCTTGAATGCTGACTTCAGTGTAGAAATGTAACTATTTATTTATTGACATTAAAAAAGGAATTAAGTTAAGCTCATCTCTTCCTGTATTCACTCCATGGAGACCAGACACACACAGACTCTCACTGCAGTCTGTATGCAGAGGTTTAAGTTTAATTTCATTCAGAAAAGTGCTTTTCAGAGTAACACTGGATTTCTCTATCAGTACTGATCAATAAGGACAGTGCAGACAGGCAAGGAGTTGCAATACAAACACACAACACCACATACAGTAACACTGCAGACTGGGGCAGACAGGAACCGAAACATACGTGTGTGTGTGTGTGTGTGTGTGTGTGTGTAGGGTATAGTAATTCCTCTTAAAAACAATAACAAATACAACAACGATAATAAAGATAAGAATGTGCAGTTTTCGGAGTTTGGAGGGCCGTGGGAAAGAAGCAGTAAAGTGGAGGACGTGCGCACACTTTTAGGACAGAGTCACTTCAATTGGAAAGTTTTTTCTCTTCTTTCTCTTGAGATCCTCTATCCCCCACTGTTTCTATTCAAATGTCCAATAATCACGTGACAATCCCCCCAGCAGCGACAGATCCAGACACCCAAGACAGCCCCTCGGGCGATATACACGTCCCATCTGCCTGGCTCCAGCTCTGGTCCCCTGGGTCAGCTTGCAGTCCCGGGGGTGTGGCATGTGCTGGGCTGGAGCCAGACCAGAGGGGTGCCTTCCACAGGAGGGGCGGCTTGAATACAGAGTGCAGGGGGAGGATGGATGGATGGAGCTCATTCCTGACTGGCAAGTCTCTTCTGCAACTTGATCCGCAGCTCCTCGGTGATCACTGTCCGGAGGGAAACGAGGACATTGCGGTTAGGTTCCCCTCTACACCGTGCACGCTCAACACACTGGAGCACACACATGCACGACACTGATGCACCCTTCACAATGCACCCCCAACACAGCACACTGATGCACACAATACACTTGCAACACAACATACTCATAACACAACACTGATCACAACACTGATCACAACACTGATCACAACACTGATCACAACACTGATCACAACACTGATGCACACAGAGCAATACGCTCTCCCTGTGGTGGTCAGCGCGTTACAGCGTCACTCACTGTGAGTCACATGGTCAGCCGGCCCCACTGAATTCCGTGGTTTCACTGGTACTGCGGGTTTCAGGGCAACGGGACCGGGACCGGCACAGAAGGGTGGCTTCAGAGCTTTCTTCTCACAGGCTGCAGGATGGACAGACAGACAGGGTCAGAACTGTTGCTCAGAGATGGACAGACAAAGTGAGGACTCTTAGACAGGCAGACAGGGACGCCGCTTACGCGCAGGGTTGCTCCAGGGGACCCGGGGGGGGAGCGGGAGGGTGGCTGCGGGCTCGGTCGGCTTCTTCGGCTTGGGGGGGGGCTGGGGGGGGCGGCCAACCACTGTGGCTGTCGCAGGGGTCTCCTTCTCCGCTGAATAATCTGAAACACACAGGAGACACAGTGAGAGAGGGAGAAGCAGAGGGAGAGGGAGAGGAGACGGGGGGACAGCAGGGGACTCACTGGGTTCGTTGAGGTAGAGACTCTCCTCAGACACAGAGCTGGATGAGCGCTGCAGGGGGAGGTCGGGCAGCGGGCCACACCCTGCAACTACAACAACACACACATCAGCCAATATACAGTGTTAACAACAAAACAAAATACAATTTTGACAGCAACAACGGCAGAATTAAATACAATTTCAAAAGTTAAAAAGGTTTGTGGTCTTTATCTTTAGCACCAGCAACATTCTGAAGCCATGTTAACCCCCCCGCCCCCATAAACACAGAAGCCCCCCCAAGCCACACTGGGTCAATCAACACCAGAGCAGGAGGGAGGAAAGGAGTTAGACAGCAGCCGCTGGGGGGTTAAAGTCTGGAGAAACAGGAGAGAGAGGGATGGCGTAAAAGAGTGAGAGAGAGAGAGAGGGGGGGGGTGATTTGGTGTTCCTGGAGGGGAGGGGGGTGTGTGCATGTGCGTGTGCGTTACCTGTCTTGGGGGGCAAGGCAGGAGGGGTGAGGGAGGAGATCCCTGCCACACTCTGTAAAGTCTTCTCTCCATTCTCCCCGTCTGACTGGATGAAACCTGGGGGGGCAGAGAGCAGGTGTCATCAGGGGGGGAGTGCATGTGTGGGTGTGTGAGGCGGACTGTGTGTAAGGCTGTTAACTGAGGGACTCCATCTAGTCTTATCCTACACTGCAATAAGTAAAACACGCACACGCCTCCCATCCTCTCTCTCAACCGAGATCACTGCTTTCTGCTGTAGTGTGGACAGGGGACAGTGTCATGGCAAGGGTACTGTTGCAGTGGACAGAGACAGAGAGGCAGGGGGGACAGGGAGAGACAGTTTCAGAGCCTCAAATGCCCCTTTTCCAATGACCCGAGCCGGATACACCAGTGGAAGAGGGGTAAGAGAGAGAGTGGTTTAAAGTCCTGAAGACCAAGGTCAGTAACCCTATTGTGAGGTTTACTGCACGACAGCTGTGTGGCTATACAGGCAGTGTGTGTGTGGGAGGGCCACAGTCAGGGGAGCAGGGTGGAAAGATTGGTGGGACATCTGGACAGGGGCAGGGGGTCAAGTGATCAAGGGTCTTACTGATGCTGTCCTCGTACGGGGCCTCCATCACGAAGGGCTCCAGGGTCCCTGCCGTCTTCTCGATCAAGCAGTTGATCACCTCCTGGAGCGATGCGCAGGCGATCTGAGAGGGAGGGAGCGGGAGTCAGCGCGTGAACTGCAGCGGCTCAGTCAACCGTCTCCCCGCAGTGACAGGGCCCTACCACCGGGGGGTGCACTAACCGGGTTATCCACGTCGATCAGGAAGCCACCCTGCTCTTGCCGCGTCACTCGGTAGTGTCTGAACACTGCGCCGCTGGAGAGAGAGAGAGAGAGTGAGTATTGAGATGGAGCAGGGGATGGTGGGAGCCGAGGGAGAGACGGAGGAGACAGGGGGACAGGGGACGGTGGGAGCCTCAGTCCCAGTACCTGTGGAGCTCCTGCCTGGTGGTGACGGCGAGGGAGGTGCCGTCTCGACCAGGCCGCAGCAACAGGTTCCCGCAGTGGGAGTTCCTCTCCAGCAGCACCTCTGCCTCCGTGCGCGACACCTGAACAAAACACCTGCACAGAGACGGCACCGGTCACTCGCCTGCAAACATCCCTCTGCCTCAACTCAACCCTCTCTCCCTCTCCTCCTCTCTCTCCACCTTTCCCACCCTCCCCTCTGTGCTCACTTTGGCATGGTCCCTGTCAGGTCCAGGTACAGGCTGGAGGAGGGTGCCAGCTTGCGTCTCTCGCTCTCCTTCTCCACCACCTCCCGCAGCATGTGCACCTGCCCGGGCAGCAGAGTCAGGGAGCTGGGCACCGAGAGCTGAGAGAGAGAGAGATTGGGGTTAGGGACAGCAGGGAACAGCGGATGGGGGACTGAGCTGTCCTTTGGCGATACTGACCTCCACTACAGAGTAGATGTATCCCTTCCACAGCTCTCGAGCCTCCAGAGTCGGCACCTGGAGGGAGAGAGACGCAGAGGGGTGTTCAGTGTGTGCACGTCTCCCAGGCACTCGGCTCTCTGGGGATGCACTTTGTGTGTTATGGCGTGGGGTTGTGTCTCACCATCAGTTTGATCTCGCCCTCCCTCATGCGCAGGTTGAGTTTCCCCGCCTCCAGGTTGCGGTCCCGGCTGCTGTCGTCCGTCAGAGAGATGAAGCTGCTGAGCTCCAGCTTCTCCACATACTGCAGGGACAGTGAGACGGGGGGACAGACAGTCAGGGATAGCGAGACAGATAAAAGAACAGTGAGACAGGGGCACAGACAGGGGACAGCTCCTCCTCTCCCTCTCAGGGCAGTGTACTCACCGTGCTGTCTTTGGCGTTGTTGAAGAAGAACAGCGTGTTTCCACACAAGGACGTCCAGAACCTTCTGTATGCCTGCACACACAGACAGACACACAGAGAGATGTTAATAAGATCATATCAAATTCACAAAATGAAAGGGAGAGAGAGAGACTACCAAGTTCGACAGTGTTCGACTTTGCGGTGTCTTTTCCGGGAAGCTGTAAACTGAATGAGCAGCCGGGGGGAATTTCTGTTGATGATGATGATGATGATGATGATGATGATGATGATGAAAGGAGACTATATTACA
This sequence comes from Amia ocellicauda, assembly GCF_036373705.1. NCBI lineage: Eukaryota > Metazoa > Chordata > Actinopteri > Amiiformes > Amiidae > Amia > Amia ocellicauda. The sequence continues at coordinate 10,657,525 of NC_089871.1, forward strand.
TACACTGGATTCCCCCTGTCAATCAGTTGCTGCTGCAACCGTATACTACACTGCGTCTATTCCAACTGCAATAAATATCACAGCGCAGCAGCAGACACCACCCGTGTGGATCAGTGCGCCAGTGTGTGTGCAAGTCCACATGCTTATCACAGTGCGGGTCCTTGAATCGAGGAAGTGTTGGTGCAGCTGTGTGTTTAAAGTCCATTACACTCCCACTGCCTGGTACCAGTATATTCCCCCACCGCTCCCTCCTTCCTTGTAAAATTGGAAAAGCCAACTGCCTCATAATTCTCACTCCTGCTGCAGGCCTGCTCAGACTGTGGACTCCGAGTTTCCCGGTGTGATTGCTGTGCTTATACTGCTCTTAAGTAAACCACACACCTGTCTGGCACCAGTTATAGGGCACTGATTGTGATTGTTAAGGTCAGGTAATATAACACTGGATCAAGTTACAGCACTTGAAACCGAATATAACAATACATTTCAGCACATATGAGGATCTGCCTGTTTTTTAAGCTTCCCTGGGTCCTTTTGTCAACCCGATACAGCTGGGAAACTCAAAACAAGACCAGTACTGTCACCTTCCCCCTCTGCACCTTGCCTTGGCGCTACCCAGTGCCGACCTTGGGCAACTTCGCCAGAGAAACTGACAATTCCATTGCCTTTAGAGGGGGACAAAACCCATACCCTTTGATAAAGCTAATCGCCAGGTCTTCTGTGAGAGCAGCACATTTGTATTTGAATGGGAATCCACTGAAACCTAGCTTCTCAACCCTGGTCCTGGGGGACCCCCTACCCTGCTGGTTTTTTGTTCCAACCTCTAATCACTTAATTGAACCCTTAACTGAACTAATAATTTGCTTACAGACTTTTTAAAATTGTGCAACTGATAAAAAAAAATGGTTCCTCAATAAGATTAGTTCCTTATATAATTGTATATTTAGTCCTACCGTTTAAAATAATTAAAAGGAAATTATTTAAATTAAGGGTTCAATTAAGTAATTAAGCTTGGTTGGAACAAAAACCAGCAGGGTAGGGGGTCCCCCAGGACCAGCGTCAAGAACCACTGCACTAAAATAGAATTTTACCAGGTAATTACATAATACATAATCACATAATTCTAAATCATGAGAGGCCTCCAGGGCACAACCCAGGCACTTCACTCAATCATTTTCTGAAGTGGAATTCACCTTTGCTTCCGCCTGACAAATCTGATACCTTTGCACCTACATGCACTCACCCCCCTGTCTGGAGAGAAGAAAACATATCCGATTGCATAATCATCAGCTGCAGGTAAATCTGAACACACTGAACCAGTCACAGGAGGCGATATGCCTCTCAATTCTCCGTCACACAGTCTCAAGCACGGAAAGGAATACAGCACTGCAGTCAAACCAGCTCTGTGGGTTGGGCGGCGTTATCTCAGTTTGCATTAATGTCTCCCTTTTCCTTACGAGATGCAGGTTGTATAAATCAGCTGCACCCTCTTTGGAAACTTCCTTATCACTGGACTGCACTGTAAAACAAGAGTTTGCTGAAGCACAGCACACACAGTCAGAACTTAGGCAAACTTAGGATCTGGTCAACATCCCTTTGCAGTCACACAACTAACTCTGTACCTGTACATCCCCTGCAGGCCTCTCAAACAAATGCGCAGAAATCAAAATAAAAGTCAAAATCAAAATGTCTCTATTCCTTTCATTGCATTCCTGCCGATAGTAAACAAAAACTAGAAAAGCACATTCTTTCCTTTCTTACCGTCACCTGCGTCACAGATTGTGCCGATTTTCACTTCCCCAAACCGACTGAAACAAACCACATTCCTTGCATTTGACTTCGCCCTGGAATGGGTTCAGAGAATTCCCTTGTTACCACCCCTTTCTCGAGAAAGAAAGAGAGAAAGAAGAGGAGGGGACCAGAAAGAATGAGAGAATAGACAGGTCAGGTAGAGATAGAGTGTAAGAGAAGGCGAAAGACAGAGACAGACAGACACTGCTCTTCCACAGAAGCCCTGAAAATGGGACCTTAATGCTATTGGTGACTTAATTGGACCTGTCATTTCTTAATGAACCCAATAGAACAGTTTTTCCCAGTCTCTCTCCACACCGAGCATCTACAGATCTCTGCCTGCACACAGACACACGACTTTGACAATACATTGTTGGAGAGCTCAGCTGCGGTCGTGGTGTTTGGGGGTGCCTCCTGGGAAGAATGGCACCTGCCTCCACCCCCCATCCTCATTTTAATGAGTCCTCTTCTCTTTGTTTGGATCTTTTTTGTCTTTACATCCCTGAGGACCCCTCCCTGCCCCCGACACTCCCCCACAGACAGCTGTCCCATTGTACTCAGAGTGGGGGGAGGACGGGCAGACTGCCCTTTACCCCTCTCTCTCGCTCCAGCTGGAGCCGCCTGGCACAGCAATCCATAATGCGACCCCACCATGTCACTGATAGAGGCATCCCAGTCTCTACAGCCATCGGGCCCAATACCCAGAGCCCTGCAGCCAGTGCACCTCAGAAACATGCTGGTAGCCACAAAGAGGATGTCTTAATTCTCTCCAAGGCTCTTGTGTAATTTAATGATGTATGCATGCATTTTGTATGCATGCATACATGCATTGTTCTTGCAAAAGGAAAAAAAATATGACATTTTCCAGCATTACAAAACTGGAAATGAAGTTCCAGTGAATCCATGTGACAGCGCTCAGTGCGTGCATGTGTGTGTGTGTGTGTGTGTGTGTGTGTGTGTGTGTGTGCGTGTGTGAGTGAGTGTGTACGTGTGCGTGTTCGTGTGATGTCCCTCTTCTAAACCCTGCCCTCTGTGCAGGTGTCAGGCAGGGCTCGTTCTCCCTCTGTCCCTCACACAGGCACACGCACACACAGTCCTGGACACAGACGCACACAATCACGCAGCCCTGGACACAGAAACAAGACCGATTAATAATATACCCACTGAGAGCAAAGCCAGGAACTGCAAGGAAATGCACACATTTATACGTATATATACATGCATGTAATTATACCCTCTCTCATCTACTTGCACCTACAGATATAGACTCTTCCTGTCAGCAGCCTCTCTACATCAAGTCAGTAAGCCGACTTATATTGATGAGACTTAATAACTGTGCACACTTTGTATTTGTATTCAATATATTATTCATCGTTATAATTGTAATTACAAAAAAAAAAAAAAAAAAAAAAAAAGAATTTAGTGTCAGGCTGGCTTTTCTGTGAGAAGGAAGAGCTGGGGGTGGGGGGCTCTAATCTGAACTCTTCCCAACTGCTGTCAGGGTCTTGTCTCCGCTCCCCAGAGAGAGATGCAGCGCCTGGCGATAAGCCCTGACACTGTACACCAGACACCAGCTCGGCTCAGACTAACACCCTGCCCAGCACCCCCGGTGTCATTAAACTGGCAGGGCAAATCGAACAAATATTTGCCAAACCGAAATGTGAAAGTCGGGTAATTGTCGCCTGCAGACGACTCCCGACACAGGAGAAGCGCATGCATAATAAATAGGCACCGTTCACACTCTCTCCTTACAATCAAGGAAGAAAGCGGATTGCCAATTACCATAACCGCTAATTGAATTAACCGCCTTACTAATTAGGTTTCGTTTAAAAAAAGACTTAGGGTTTTTAATGGACAGAATTAAGATAAGAAAACATCACACACACACACAGAATTATGTTTTAAAAATCACAGCCACACACACACAGCTGTAAAACACACCGTACAACACCTTTTCTTTCGCGGTTTTCTTGTCGACGAAGCCCTCGTAGTAGCAGTGGGGCAGCTGAGGTTTGCCCCGTCTAGGTCGCTGGTTGGCCGCAGTGGACGCCATGGGGCCTGGGGGCTCACGGCACGGCTGCCGGGACTCCGAACCCCAACACCGGGCGACGAGACCCGCCTGTGTCCGCTCCTCAGGGTCCTTTACACGGGAGAAGAGACCCGTCCTCCCTCCTGTCTGCGGGTGTGTGTGTCTGGAGGTGGGGGTTTAAAGTGCGGTAGTAGCTCCACTACCCCTCGACCTGGCGCTGGTAGGAGTCACTCTGCATAGAAACCCACATGCATATGACCCTTATAACGCGACAGCGCCCATCGGTCACTATACAAGTCCTCCGGGCGAAACGCTTTGTTAACCAGTCCTTCGCCTGCCTCCTATTCAGCCATTGCAACCCAGCCACTCCGGGATCCGCTGTTGTTGTTAATATTAATAATGGTCCACAGCGACAATACAGCAGCTCAACACAGTCCCGTCCCGTCCCGTCCAGCCCCGCGTCTCCAGCGCTCTGCCCCGCCTGCCACTCAGGACAGGTGCTCTATCTCCCCCACAGGCCACGCCCCGCCCACGCCCCGCCCCCAGGACCAGGAAGCCCGCTGCTGATTGGTCACAGTTTACCTGTTCTCAGGTGTGTGTGGGGGAATTACAGCGCGGTGTTGTTGGACTGCATGACCAGGAATCCCCCACTAATGATGGCGGTGATATTAATAATAATAATGCCACTCTGTCGTTGTTGTCACCCTCTCTCCCACTATCTCCTACATACTCGCCGCAGGGTTTTCTTCACTTTGCAGCACAGTGATCCTGCCTTTTTCATACATTTCAGTGCTTTAATTATAAAACAGCCTGTAGTATATCACAGTACAGTACACAGTACAATAGTGTATTATAGTGCAGTGTATCATTAGCGTACATAATATTGTACAATAGTGTATTTCAGTACAATATATTAGAATACAGTCGATAGGCTTCTCTAAGGCAGACTAGGCAGTAAAGACATGTTAATAATAATGATGTAGACAAGGAATTCTCCTAAACGTACAAGTACCTGTGCAAAAATATGGATGCATTTTAGCTGTGCCCTAAAACACATTTTGTCCCCTATAAGGTCACCCATGACACTTTTTGGTTGCGTTTTACACTTTTTGGTGGTGTATGACACTTTTTGGTCGCCCATGATTTGGTCGTCCGTCTCACATTTGCATATTAAAGGGGTTATGGTGTTAAAACATCATTTTGTACGCGTTTTGGGTTCTATTTAAGCTAGAATAAATAAGTCTTATCAGTTCGGTTTTGTAATGCGTTGTTATATCCCGTGTATTAGAGTGCTATGTATAGTATTGTATAGAACCGTGGATTCTTATGTAGTGTAACGTAACGACTTCTCCCACACTTACATACCGGCCCGACTGCTACCAACTGCCGGCACATATCAGTCACACGCAGGCAGGGGAGCTGAGAGTTTATCTGATCATAATGGCGTTGGGGAATAGCAACAGGAACACGTGGTTTTAGATGGATTGGTCACTTGGAGGAAAGAGAGGAAGAATAATAATAAAAAGTGTAGAAGAGAGCGAGAGAGAGGGGATGGGGGTGGAGATGTAGCCTCCTCGTCACACGCTCGCCGTCCCTCTCCGTGGTGCTGTAACAATCCCCCACATTAACACTGGACACGGGCCGGCCCAGGGGAGAGGGACAGGGGAGGATAGGGAAGGGGAGCTAGTGATACACCGGCAAAGAGAGAGAGAGAGAGAGAGAGAGAGAGAGAGAGAGAGAGAGAGAGAGAGAGAGAGAGAGACGGGGCAGGAAGGAAATGAGAGAAAATCAGCACCTGCGAGCCGAGGCAGGGGGCTCATCCAGCAGTGCACAGCCGGACGTGGCCGTGGCTCGCTGGACAGTGCGGGGAGCGGGACGGGGCGCTGGACACACACCACCATCAGCACACAACACACACAAAAAACACACGACACACACACGACACACACACGACACACTTCCTATCCGCCGCGCCGCTGTGTCACAGAGCCGGAAGCGCACCGCGCCGCACAAACAACTGATCAACTACAACAGAGAGAGAGAGAGAGAGAGAGAGAGAGAGAGAGAGGTGGGGGGTCTGATCACACGCATTTAATACAGCTGCCATATTCATTATCCTTTGTTTCTGATTGTTCTGTCCTGGTTATGATTAAACGAGCACTCGCGTAATTCAACACGATAAACAGGAGCCGGTGAGAGAGAGAGAGAGAGAGAGAGAGTGAGAGAGAGAGAGGAGGGGAGGGGAATTAATATGAGAACAACAAAACAGGGAAACTGCAGAAGACAGGCGCCTTCATTTTCTGTTTGTCAATTATAAGCTCCAGTAAAAGCTCTGCCCGGGGACTGAACCCCTCGCCGCCCCGAGTCAGCGCCTCCAGCCGCCCGAGTCCGACCCTCTGCGGGACCCGCCGGCCGGAGGTGGAAATGGGTGAGGATATCATTAATACATTTTAATTCAGGGACGCGTGTGTCATTAATGCCCAACAGGCCTCAGTCTGGGTGTGTGGATTGTCAGCACTGCAAACTGGACCCAGCAGCGCCTTATTATCGGTGTATTATTGACCTCAGTTACTGTATCTACTCTTCATTTAATTGGGGTTTGTTTTTCAGTATGAAAACTACAACAACAACAGCAACAACAATGATATTATTGATAGGCTATTAATAATAATTTAAGAGTAATAATCTTAATACTCATGTAGATATTGTAGGCTATGAGAAAGTTTCGTTAACTGGCAGTGCAACTCATCCGCAGTGTGAATGGGTTGATGTGCGGGGTGACCAGTGCTGTGGTCAGTCTGTCCGGGCGGGTCGGAGCCTCCGGGACGCTCAGAAGCTGATTTTTGATTATGCTTTATTTGTTTCTACAGAGGAAGACTAAATAAATAAATACATAAATAAAAATAGTCAAAATAAAAATTCAAAATCAAGTCCGATCGCCCTGCAGGAGACTACTACTCCTGCACTACTCAGGTCTCAGTCAAACTCACAGACCGATTTAAACTCGGACACTTTCCCCACTTTATATTATTATAATTATTACTATAAATATATATTTTTTTAATCTAAGGCGACTTACAATGTTTTACAAGACACCTACATTATATATATATATATATAAATCTGGAAAAAATTGAGACAATTCAGAAATCAATTTTAAGTGGTCTCTTTATTTTTTCCAGAGCTGTTCATATATACTGTACACACACACTGCCTTACTAGAGTAACAACACTATATATATTAAATAATAATTTACACATTGTTAAAAAAAAACATCTAAGGTATAATATGGTGTATAGACTGTATATATATATAACAAACCTCGCTGCTGTATATATATATATCCATGTATCCATGTCTACCCCTGTAAGTGTCAAGGCAGGGAAATCAGATGTTTTGGGAACTGAGTGTCTCTGTCTACTGCAGACTTCTCAAGACACAGAAAGAAAGGCTAGCAATCCACACAATACTGACGCACTGCAATGCCAGTGAGAAGTGTGCTGCTGGCGTGAGTGTCTGTGTGTCTGTCTCACACCTGTTTATGTGTGTGTGTGTGTGTGTCTCAGGCTCTGAGCCGCCGTCTTCCCCCCCGGTGCTGGAGGAGGGGGTGGAGGAGGAGGAGGAGGAGCTGAGTGGGGGCGAGGATGTGGACACCAGGGTGCCCCCTGGCCGTGGCTCGGTACTGACACGGCGGGGTATCACGCTCAGGGTGCTGCTGAAAGACGGGCTGGTGGAGCCAGGCGACGGCGTGCTGTCCATACACTATCTGGTAACACACTGCACTGCACACTGACACACTGGCACAGTGCACTGCATATTGCACACTGCACACACTGCACACTGACACAGCAGTGGATGACAGCATATTCTCCATTAACTCCTCTCCCCCTCTCCCTCATCTCTCCCCTCTCTCTACCCCAGGGTAAGAAGTTTGTGGGTGACCTGCTGTCCGATGGAAAGATCCGCTGGGTGGAGACGGGTCAGGTGTTCAACTCCCCGAGTGCCTGGGCCACCCACTGCAAGCGCCTGGTCAACCCGGCCAAGAAGTCGGGCTGCGGCTGGGCCTCTGTGCGGTACCGCGGACACAAGCTGGTCCAGTACAAGACCAGCTGGCTGCAGAAGTACCAGCCCAGCGCTGAGGTGGTGAGAGGAGGGAAGGGAGAGGAGAGGAAGAGAGGGAGGGGAGTGGAGAGGTAGAGGGGGGGAAGAGGGGCTGAGAGGGGGGTGTTGGAGAGGAGGAGGAGGAGCAGGAGGAAGGTGATGACAGGGCTGCTGTTTTCCCTCTCAGAGCTTGGCAAGTGAGGGAGAGGACGAGGAGATGGGGGAGGAGGAGGAGGAGGAAGGAAAGACAGGCCTGGTGACGGAGGATAAGAACAGGAAACAAGGTGAGAGAGAGAGATGGTGGCAGTGATAGAGATACAGACAGAGACCGGAATGTTTGTATGTGTTTCAGTGATGCAGTGTGCATGTGTGTGTTGCAGGCAGTGACGCACTGTATGTGTGTGTGTTGCAGGCAGTGACAAATTGTTTCTATGTGTGTTGCAGGCAGTGACGCACTGTGTGTGTGTGTGTTGCAGGCAGTGACGCAGTGTGTGTGTGTATGTGTGTGTGTGTGTTGCAGGCAGTGACGCAGTGTGTGTGTGTGTGTTGCAGGCAGTGACGCAGTGTGTGTGTGTGTGTGTTGCAGGCAGTGACGCAGTGTGTGTGTGTGTGTGTTGCAGGCAGTGACGCAGTGTGTGTGTGTGTGTGTATGTGTGTGTGTGTGTGTGTGTGTGTGTGTGTTGCAGGCAGTGACGCAGTGTGTGTGTGTGTGTGTTGCGGGCAGTGACGCAGTATGTGTGTGTGTTGCAGGCAGTGTGTGTGTGTGTTGCGGGCAGTGACGCAGTGTGTGTGTGTGTGTTGCAGGCAGTGACGCAGTGTGTGTGTATGTGTGTGTGTGTGTGTGTGTTGCAGGCAGTGACGCAGTGTGTGTGTGTGTGTTGCAGGCAAAGACGCAGTGTGTGTGTGTGTGTGTGTTGCAGGCAGTGACGCAGTGTGTGTGTGTATGTGTGTATGTGTGTGTGTGTGTGTGTGTGTGTGTGTGTGTTGCAGGCAGTGACGCAGTGTGTGTGTGTATGTGTGTGTGTATGTGTGTGTGTGTGTGTGTGTGTGTGTGTGTGTTGCAGGCAGTGACGCAGTGTATGTGTGTATGTGTGTGTGTGTGTGTGTGTGTGTGTGTTGCAGGCAGTGACGCAGTGTGTGTGTCTCTGTATGTTGCAGACAACATTCCGATGGTGCGCCGTGGAGACAGGGACCGGGTACCAGTGAGATACTGCACTCTGGGCAGCAGGGACTCTGGACGGTCAGTAACAACAACAATAACAATACTACTACTGCTAATAATAATGTTATTACTATAAATAATACTATTACTAATATCTATAATGCTACAAAAACTACTGTCATACCGAATAAAATGTGATTGATTGAATAACTACTACTGCTACCATTGACAATGCTAGTGTGTCAGTGATTGTGTCAGTGTGTCAGTGACAGTGGGGTGTCTGTGTCTCAGGGACCCTCACATGCTGGTGGAACTCTCTGCCTTCTCCGCCATCAACAGGTTCCAGCCCTTCAACGTGGCCGTGTCCAGCAATGTGCTGCTCCTGCTGGTGAGAGAGAGGGACAGAGGGGGTGCGGGACAAGGAGGGGACAGAGGAATGGTTGGGAGGGGACATAGAGGGAGGAGTGGATAGAGGGAGGTGGGATGGGACAGGGGAAGAGGGAGGGACCATATTCTTTCTCCAGAGCTGCAGTAGAATCCTTTTTGACTACTCTCTCCCTCCCTCTCTCTCAGGATTTCCACTGCCACCTGACGACCAGTGAGGTGGTGGGGTATCTGGGGGGGCGCTGGGACACCAACACACAGTGTGAGTGATACCCCCCCCGTCTGTATTTATCAGTGTCTGTGTGTCAGACTGAGTTCTGCTGCTGCTGCGTATTAACCTCTCTCTCTGTCTTCCTCCTCATTCTCTCTCCTCTCCTCCTGTTCTTGCCCATCTCTCCATTCCCAATCCCTCTCTCTCTCTCAGTACTCACCGTGTTGAGGGCGTTCCCCTGTCGCTCGCGATTGGCTGACCGAGACTCCGCCCCCGCCGTGGAGGAGGAGGTAGGGACTGAGATATGATCGGCGGTGGAGGGTAGAGGGAGGGAGGGCCGGGGCGCTGTGGCTGACTGACAGCTCTGACCGTCCTGTCCCGTTGCAGATCTGCCAGAACCTGTTCATGCGAGGGCTGTCGTTGGTGGGCTGGTACCACAGCCATCCGCGTGGCCCTGCCCTGCCCTCCCTGCAGGACATCGACTCGCAGATGGATCATCAGCTGCGGCTGCAGGGGAGCAGCAACGGCTTCCAGCCCTGCCTAGGCATCATCTGCGGTGAGAGGAGCTGACACACTGACACAGATTCACTGACACCTGTTAGAGCATCTGTCTGTCTTTCTCTCTCTCGCTATCAGTCTTGTCACTCAGTCTCTTCTTATCTGCTTCCCCCACACAGGGCCCTATTACCACGGCAACCAGGGCGTGGCCTCCACTATAACCCCGTTCTGGGTTGTGCCCCCTCCCGAGGTGAGCTCTCGGCCATTAACAGGTCTCCTAGCCACAGGCTAGAGTCCGCCTTCCCTGCCTCCTAATCGCACAGCGTGCCCTCTGACCCCGCTCTCCCCGTCTCCCAGCAAAGGCCCAATGACTACGGCATCCCGGTGGCTGTGGAGGTGACGTACGTGCAGGACAACTTCCTGACCAGCGACGTGCTGAACGAGATGGTAACCTCTCTCTCTACATCACTCCCTCGCGCTCTCTCACATTGACTGAAGAGGGTAACCAACCTCTTACTCCATCACTCCCGCACACTCTCTCTATCGTGACTGGTTGGTCCATATTCCCACGTCATTGTCTCTCTCTCTCTGATTGGCTGCGTGTCTGTGATTGGGCGCAGATGCTGCTGGTGGAGTTCTACAGGGGGGCGGCCGACCTGGTGCAGTTTAGCCAGCTGTGGAGCCCTGAGACCAGCGTCCTGGAGAAGATCAAGGTCAGAACCACACAATATCTTCTCTACACTGTCTCTCTACCCCTCTTCCTCACACTCTGCCTCTCCACCTCTGGACGAGATCAAGGTCAGAACCACACAGACCACCCTCTCTCTCTCTCTCTCTCTCTCTCTCTCTCTCTCCCCCTCTCAGGGTTCACTGAGTGGCCACGCCCCCAAGGACCAGGCTTACAGTCAGATCCTGGAGCATGTGTACAGCCAGCTGAGCAACACACACTGAGGAGAGAGAGGGGGGGGTGGGAGGAAGAAAGAGAGCGGGTAGAGGAAGAGGAGTGAGTTTCCCTTTACCACACAGTCACCTCTCGGCTGCAGTGAATAGGACACCCACAGCGCAGCCTGTACCCTTCCTCTCTCCTCTTGCTTGCACCCCTCGCAGGACATTCAGAGACCTGCAGCCTCTCCCCTTCCGCCCCAGTACCGAGACAGAATGTTTTATTTTTATTGTTTGTGTTGTTGTCCTTGTCATTGTTGTATTTTTGCTGTGGGATCAGAGCATTTACCTGCTGAATACAGACACTGGAACACCACACCCGTGTGTCCGAGTCCGTTCACTGCACGCATGCACACGCATGCAGACAGACTCTCTCACACACACACACACACACACACACACACACACACACACACACATTCCAGAGCCAAAGCGCGACACAGATGCACACAACAGCAGCTGTACAGATATATTTTAAATTTTTATTGAAATTTCAGGTAAAACGAACAAACAAAATTAAGAACAGAAGATAAACTAAACTTTACACTAATACAGACGTATAATACATAACAGAAGAATACTAACTTTAATCGTGAATTAATTCAGGACTTAAGCATACAAATAAAATTACAAAAAAAAAAAAAAAAAAAAAAGCAATAATAATGAAGCTGGGTTGGCTCTACAGGGTGTGAAGCCGTAATAAACAGGAGTACAGACATACATGCAGGATTAATTGGTATAAAAGATACAAGTATTATTTATTGTTATTATAATTTCGATGTTTAATAATAAGTAACAGAATAATGCTTTGTTTGTTTGTAATATCAAAAGATAGACTCAGCCGTGGTCAGCTGGGATTTCGTCTCTCTTGTAGGTGTAGTGTAACAATCATAGTGTCGTTACGGAGCTGCGGTCAGGGTCAAACTGGGGCTGGGGGTGTGGGGGGGGGAGTTAGTGAATTCCAGTCCAGTCACCCAGTCCAGTCTGTGTACAACAGAGCCCTGCCTTTTGTAACACCCCCCCCCCACCCCACCCCACCCCACCCCACCCCACAACACACACACACACACACACACACACACACACACACACACACACACACACACACACCCCTGTGAAGCTCTACTGGAGACAGTGCTGCCGGGTTCGAGTCTGATCAGCTCTCCTTTCTTTCTTACAAGTAATAACGGATGTTGTGTGTGGTGGTTATAGGGTCATGAGGGTGGGGCTGTGTTACTGCACCCCCTGACCCCAGCACAAGACCCAGTCTCATTCAGAGCTCAGGTGGAATTAACACCAGGAACCCTGTACTGTACTGGACTGTAGCACTCCAGAACCAGGGCTGTACTGGACTGGGTCAGGGTTGTCCAGAGGTTACAGGGCTCTATAACATCAACATTCAGCTAAAAAATATCACCTTCCTCCTCCAGTTTAAACACAAACACATCCCAGTCACACCCAGTCCAGTACAGCTCTTGCCCAAGTCCAGTTCTGTGCCATACAGGAAAGTATAGTATAGTCACCTCTATAGAAGGGAAGACTGGGTCACACAGGTCAACAGGAGGTCAGGGGAGAACCTGCGGCCCTTCAGGATGGGAAACTGACCCCAGACAGACAGACAGACAGACAAACAGACGCACCTCAACATTGGGCACTGCCAGCAGTGTAGCCCCAGACTGAAAGACAGACAGACACACACAGCTAGGCAAGGGAACAAGTAGAGGCACACAGATGTAAACGGACACATGGACAGACTAAAGCCAATACACAGCTGTTTGATCTTATGGCATCAGGGGAAGTAGCTTTCGCAGATTTTGATCTCCTATATTAGACACACAAACAGACAGGCAGACTGGACAAGGCACAGCAAAGACGATACTGACTTACAGAAGGAAAGAGAGAGAGATAGATAGACCTACCCCCTCCCCTCTCCTAGTGAAGACTTACAGTGAAGCACAGCCTCATACTGTAGTGTTTATCCTTCGTTTGTGTGTAGTGTTGGACAGACAGACATTCCCACCCCACTTTACTGCTGAGGTCAGGGGTCACAGGAAATAGGGGAGGAGGGGTCAAAGGTCAATCTCCCAAGAGTTCTTTCCTGCTCTCTCAATACCTGACTGCCATCACCTGCTGGCTGGGTGAAATATTATTTACTGACTTTTATATGAGAACATGACACTAGAAAGCGCAGACCAAGGGACCCCGGGGCCACTAACACAGGCATGCTGCTCCCCGGAAACCCGCATGGCATCTCTGGGTGCAGGAGCACAGCCTCAGCAGGCAGGGCTCCGCCCGGGTCCCACAGCGAGAGCAAAAAATGCCAATGCTTTGTATTATACTGCACTCCCCTGCCTAACACTCCCACACTGCACTGTATAATACTGCACAGCACTACAGCGCACTGTGGGCCACTACACTGCTCTGTATTGCACTGTATAACACTGGACTGCAATGCACTGCTGATCAATTAATAATACGGCCTGCTGTACGGCACTGCACTGAACCATGACACATTGCATTGGTTGTACTGTGGTGTAGTGTACGTATTATATTGTAGTGTACAGATATGTATTTTAGTGTACAGTACTCGACAGGACTATAATATATATAGGTTTCCTGCAGCCCTGTGTGGCCCAGGCTGTCTGCTGCTGTGTCCTGGGCCCTAAAACTACACCACCTGGCCTCCCAGCTGACTGTCAGCGGGAGGAGGAGGAGAATGAGGGGTTAATATGAGTTTAATTAGGTAATTATCTTTAGTAATTAAAAGTGCAGTGACACAGCTGCGCAGTCACAGTGGCTCTGAGTGGTTAATACAACTCCCAACTGGAGATTGAACAGAATAGAAACAGCACTAGAACATCCCCCCTAGGGCAGAGCTGCCAAGGTGACAGTGGCCACCAGCAGGTGGCACTGCCCTGGGGAGAAACCCCCACCAAGAGAATATCTCATCGATTTATGCAATTCATTATTTATGTGTGTATGTGTTTATACAAAAGTCATCGTGTCTTTCTAAGGAAACCCCAGAGGAGGCATCCTGGAGCATGTCAGGAGCAACACCCGACATCGTGAGGAAGAGTGTGTGTGTGTGTGTGTGTGTGTGTGTGTGTGTGTCTCAGTGTTGGTGTGTAACAGCGTGTCTCTCAGTGAACTTGTAGGTTTGCACATGTGAGTGTGTGTGTGTGTGTGTGTGTGTGAGACAGAGTGTAGACATGTGTGGGTGCACGCGTGTTTGAGTGTGCGAGAGTTCGTAAGAGATTGTGTGTGTGTATGAGTGAATGAGTTCGAGTGTTAGTGTGTGTGTGTGTGTGTGTGTGTGTGTGCGAGAGTGTGTCAGAGATTGTGTGTGTGTAAGATGGCTCCCCATGCAGGGCAGCTGCAATCATTTTCTTGATCAGAACAGGAATGTAAAAAAACTCATTTCCCTTCCTTTCCCCTTCCTTCCCTCCCTCCCTCCCTCCCTCTCTCTTTCTCTTTCTTTGACTGACACCTAACAGAGAGACAGTGACTCTGTACTGACTTCAACACACGCCTCCACACTTCTCTCACTCTCTCTTTCCCCAACTTCCTCTCCACCTTCCGCTCATCCCATCCCCTTTTACCACCTCCTTCTCCTCTTCCCCCTCCCTCTCTCCATCCCTCCCTCCCTCTAGTGCGGCAGCGGCACCAGCACATCCACGTAGTTCAGTGGGAAGAATCCTGACTGGCCGTGCAGCATTCCCTCGTACCAGTTCTCGTCGATCTGATTGGTCAGCGTGATGACGTCGCCCTCCCTGAACCCAAGCTCGCCCTCGTTCTCGGGTTCAAAGTCATAGAGCGCCTTGCAGCACGGCTGGTCCATCGCTGGGTGGGGGGAATAAGGGAGGAGATGTCAGATATACTGAAGAGAGAGAGAGAGAGAGGGCCGCTGCCACTGTAGACTTCCTCCTCTCTCCGTCAGCTCTGCGGCTCAACCCAGTGTTAGACAGCGTTACAGGGCTGGAGTTGGGGTAAGGGAAGTCTATAGCCCCTGCCCCTTAACCCACCCTGGGAACCCTGTGACTCTCCGTAAGCCTGGGTCCTGTCACGGCACAGGCCCGATAGAGCGAAAGGGGAAAGCAGGGGTATAGCTGGTACACAGCACGGCAAATCTCAAACTGGGGGTGTGACTGGCTCTGATTGGCTCAGCTGCTTGAAGTGAATAATTACATCAGTAATTACTTCAGTTAATAAGCGCAATCAGAACACTCTGCCCCCACCCACCCCACTCCGCACACAGACCAGTTTGAGGAGCGCTGTTGTGTAGCCACGGTACACACCGAGACCTGCAATTAAAAGTGGGGTGGCGAGCTTAGTCAGAGTTAGTATCACACCACAAATCCAACAAGGCCTTAAGGTCAGAGGTCAGAGGGCAGTACCGCTCAGGGGGAGCCTGCCCCTGTATTCCCCTCCGGTCTGCAGCAGGGGTGAGGGCAGCTGCTGAGACAGGAGGGCACAGGGCCGTGTCCACAGTGCCCCAAAATGGAGGGGAGGGCTGGGGGCAGGCTCCCCTGTGGCTGGGTTAGCACACCACAATCCATGCCACTCACACTCACACTAATTCATACTCTCAAAGGTCCCCACAGCCCACACACCTCTCACCAGCTCTCCCATCGCCTTCTCCCCCAATCCCAATTCACTCCCCATCTCCATCCCTCCACTCTCTCTCCACACTCTCTACTTCATTCTCTCTCTCTTTCTCTCTCTCTCAGACTCACAGTAGGATCGTGATGATATTCTGCGGTTGTTGAACGCTGGCTCTGATGACTTCACTGTGAGGTCACAGTGAGGTCACGGGGAGGGGAGAGAACACAAGCACAGGGTCACCACGGGCGGGGCCACTTGGTACTCAATTAACGAGGGACCAGTCTGTAACTGGCATGTCAATGACGTCACACACAGTGAGCGCCTGGAGCCCCCACCCCACCCAACTCAGGACTTCCACAGCTTTAACAGAGCAACAACAACAGTAATACTGGCAACAACAATAATGACAGGAATAAAACAAGCACTGTGCTGGTGCTACTGGACTGTGTTCAGAAACTGGCAAAACACACTGACATCCAGCGAAAGAGTCCGAGCTGAAGAGAGCTGTCAGTCAGTGACTGTGGGCGTGTGCGAGTCTGTCTGTCTGTCTGTGTGTGTGTGTTGGTCAGTCACAGTGTCTGTCTGGTGTGTGTGTGTGTGTGTGTCGGAGTCTCTGTGCCTTACCTGAGGAGGAGCGAGATGGGGGGGCAGCGGCAGCAGGGGTATAGAAGCCACCATTTGATTGGTCTGATTCTCCGAAGTCATAGGTGGGTTTGGGCTTGGGGGTGTACTCCCTGCGCGGCCTGGAGGACGCCTCACTCATCCTGAGAGAGAGAGAGAGAGAGAGAGAGAGAGAGAGAGAGATAGGCGGGAGGGGGAGAAGAGGTGGACAGGAGGCAGAGAAGGAGAGAAAGAGAGGAAGAGTGACAGGGAGGAAGAGAAGGAGAGAGTTAACTTACTGAGTCAGTGAGGAGAAGCTCTACAGTAATGGTCAAACACTTTAATTACCAGAGCAGTGAGACTATGGACACTTTGGAAGAATTCAGTCTGTGTAGTAACACAGTCTGAGGCACAGTAACATTGAGGCGCAGTAGCAACACAGTCCGAGGTGTAAAAGCAGGGTGCAGTGTGCTGACCTGTCCCTCAGTTTCTCCGACAGCTCCTCCAAAATCTGCACGGCTTGCCGGTGGTACTGCAGCTGCGCCTCCACCAGCGCAGACATCTGGCTCACTTGCTCGATCTGCGCAGACACGCAGAAGGAATGCAAGGTTAATGCGTGAACATACTCTCACACACTGCAGCAAAAACACACACACACACACAAACTGCATGCTTCCCCACTCCCATCACTCACGTCAGTCTCCAGCAGGTTATACATGCTGGTCTCTGCCACCTCCTTGGACTCGTGGAACTTTTCAAGCGACTGGCGCAGCTCCTCATCTGGGATCTTGCCCTGCCGCTTCTTCTTGTAGTCGTAGTCCAGCCGGCGGCCCTCCAGCTTCTTCAGGTGGTGCTGAGAGAGGGAGAGAGGGCAGACATGAGTACAGTGTCTGTGCATCCCTATGTGTAGTGTGTGTGTAGTGTACAGAGTGTGTGTAGTGCGTACCTGTATCTCACGCAGGTCCTTGTCGCACAGACCCTGCAGCGGGTCAATAAAGTTCTGCTTGACATCAATGTCCAGAGAGTCCTTCACCTCCGCCAGCCGCTTCATCGACTCCCCCGCGTCCAGCAGAGCACTACCTGCAGGACAGGAGGAGAACAGCAGCCGCAGAGATGGTGAGAGAGACGCACACCGACAGTGAGACAGTGAGAGAGATCGTCCCTCACTCCGGTCCTCAATCCCACGTTTCCTTCCACTCCCTCCCTGCCCTCCCCATCCTCTCCTCCCTTCCCTCCTAGCTCTCACCGAAGTTGGTGTCCTCTCCGAGCTCACGGCCAAACTTCACCATGCTCTCTCCCAGCAGCCCCTCAGCCTGCGGGTACCCCGGGCTCTTCACCTGCCCACGGATCTTCGACACTGTGTTCAGCATCGACAGCTTCGCTCGGGACGCTGCCGAGAGGGGGTTGGGGGGAGAGAGGGAGGAAGATATTAAATAAATAATAAATGTGACAGTCACTAAGGACGCCGCTGAGGACGTGTGTCCATCTCCATCCGTTGGTCTGTCGGTCAGTAAACGTCTTGCCCACCCCCACAACTCCTCCCACGGCCCCCTTGTGCCCCTGGTCTCACCTGGGTTGGGCTGCAGGTACTCCGAGGTTTTGGAGATGATCTCTGACACAGCCTTGCTTGTCACATCCACTTTCTGTGTAACACACAGGGCAAAGGTCAGGCAATAACATGACCACACACACACACAAACACCGACACCAAACACACACACTAGGTGCTTTTACACTGCCATTTCTGATCCAGATCAAATGCATCGGTACATTTAGAACATAAGAAAGTTTTCAAATGAGAGGAGGCACCTATTTTAGTATCATATGCACATTTGACAAGTTTGCTAACTATCCCCCAGTCCAGATCATTAATATAGGTTAGAAAAAGCACAGGCCCTAATACTGATCCCTGTGGAACTCCACTAACAACCTCACTCCAGTTAGAAGCAACTCCTCTAATTGACACCCTCTGTTTCCTATACATCAACCAGTTCATAATCCATCTACTTACATTACCCTGAATGCCTACAGCTTCCAATTTGAGATTATCAAAAGCTTTCTGAAAACCTAAGTATATGCTTTCACGTGATCTACAGCTGCAGTTGCATTTTCAAAAAAATCTAATAAATTAGTAAGACATGATCTGCCTCGTCTAAACCCATGTTGACGATCTCCAAGAATATGGTTTTCATTAAGATGCTCCTCTATTTTCTGTCTAATAATTTTTTCCAACATTTTACAGGTGATGCAGGCGAGACTGATTGGTCTGTAATTTCCTGGCTCAGTTTTGTCCTCTTTCTTGTGGATTGGTTTGACATTTGCTGTCTTCCACTCAGTTGGCACATCCCCTGTTCTTAGTGTCTTTTGGAATATTTGACTTAGCGGCCTATAAATAATTTCCCTCATTTCTTTAAGTACTGTTGGAAATATCCCATCTGGCCCAGGTGATTTGTTTGTTTTTAATTCTGCTAGTCCCTTTAGTACCTCCTCCTCATTTATACTGATCTCTCAGTGTTTGACTGGACTGATTGTTAACCTGTGGCATGTTATCCTTTTTTTATTTTGTAAAAACCTCTGTGAAATACTTGTTTAGAACATTTGCCACATCTTGTTCATTATCCAAGATACTTCAATTTTTGCCCTTTATCTGTTTCACTTCCTCCTTTATTGACTGCTTGCTGTTGTAATATTGAAAAATCTCTTTGCATTAGTTTTAGCTCCAAGAGCTATGTTTCTTTCTATTTCCCTCTTTGCTTTCCTGATCCCTTTCTTAACTTCTCTTTGCAGTTCAACATATTCTTTGTATTTTGTTTCGTCTCTATCCCTTTTGTATGCACTATACAACATTTTCTATTTTTTTGCATACTTCTATTAAACCAATTTGCTAAGTTTTGGTACAAATTTCTCCTGAGCCTCAATTAGTATATTCTTAAAATATAACAATCAATTTTCAACTGAATCTGTATCCAGTGTGCCCCAGTCTAACTCTTCTAAGTGCCGCCTCATACCTTTAAATTGTGGACCATTGTTTTAGACTTGGTCCTTGTTTTTTGAAAGAATGCCTCAAAGCTAACCATATCGTGATCACAGTTTGCAATTGGCTCTCGAACTACTGTCCCTCTGATTCTATCTTGGTCATTTGAAAAGTCAATACATGCGCTCTCCCTGGTTGGTTCCCTGACAAATTGAGTTAGAAAGCAGTCATTTACCATCTCAACCTTTTCTATTTCTGCTTCTGTAGTCCCGACTGGGCTTTCCCAGTCTATGTTTGTGAAATTGAAATCCCCCATTATTACAGCCACATCCTTGCTACACGCAGTCCTGATTACACTGTACAATGCAGCATCTTTCTGAATATCTGAGTTGGGTGGTCTGTAACACACTCCTACCACTAATCCTCCGGATCTTTTATTCAAAAGTTTAACCCACAAAGATTCTGTTTCGTTACTGGGATCTAATTTGAGTTCTTCTGTCTCAATGTCCTTTCCGATATATAATGCCACCCCATCCTCTCTTCGATTTTGCCTGTCTCTCCTAAACTGTGTGTATCCTTTCAACTTGTATTTATCCCCATCATTTTCTGTAAGCCATGTTTCTGTCACTCCTACAACATCATAGTCACACGCCAGCACTGTGGCTTCTAGGTCTGACATCTTGTTCCTTATACTCCTGGCATTGAGGTACAAACACTTCAGGACTTTCCTACTAGCAGTTTCCTTAGGTTCTCTTTCCTTAGTGGAACATCTCCCATTGTCAGAGCTCCCTGCCCCCCTGGTCCCTAGTGTTAAAGATTCTAAATTACTCTGCACATACACTCTCCCAATGCATTAGCCCCCCTTCTGTTTAAATGTAGACTGTCCGGTTTGTACAGGTTCCATCTACCCCAGAAGAAAGACCAATGCTCCATAAATCTAAAACCCTCTTCCCTACACCAAGGTATCAACCATGTGTTAAACTTTCTAATCTCAGCCTGTCTCCCTGGCCATGCACATGGTACCGGTAGTATTTAGTAGAAAACTACCATGGAGGTTCTGCTGTTTAGTTTCTTTCCTAACTCTTTAAATGTGTCTTGCACCTCTGCCCTACCTTTTCCTATGTCATTGGTTCTAATGTGGACCATGACCAGTGGATTCCCCCCGGCTTTGGCCAGTAGCCCGTCTACTAGTTTAGGGAGATCCGCAACTTGAGCACCAGGCAGGCAAGATACCATGCGGGTCTCCTTATCACTAGAACACACTGTGTGATCCAATGGTTAGAGGTGTAGATCTCCTACTATAACTACCTCCCTGTTCTGGGGGGTAGCGGGCACCATGGTGATCTGGTGCTCAACTGCCCTCCCGTCACCCTCGGCGCCATCATTGTCCAACTCGGTGTCCAGCAGTTGGAACCTGTTGGGCATTTCTAGCTCTTGGGGTGTCTCTAGGTGTTGTGTGCACCCTTTTCTACAGTTACGACCTACTGTAACCCAGCAGTTCTGTACACGTTCCTGCTCTGAGGTCTCAACTCTCCTAGGTTTTGGCGTGCACACCATCTCTCTCATGGGCTGATTGACCAATTCTTCCATATCACTAATACAGCGCAGATCAAGAAGCTGAGCCTCAAGATCATGGACCTTGATCTCTAGGATTTCAACATGATGACAATGTTCACAGATGAAATCTTCTTGGATGAGTTCATCCAGGAAGGAAATCATTCTGCAAACATGACACTTGTTGTGACCACATGCTTCTAAATTTTGCAAGTTTATTTATTTATTTTTTTGGGCTCTTGGTTTCTGTCCCCTGGTCAACTGCTTGACTTTTTTGTCACAAAGAAACAGCACAGCTCTCTCAACAGCAGCTTTAAGTACCCTTTTGTCTACTTGTCCCCAATGCACACCTAACTAGTTCCACCTGGCACAACTCACTTAACTGAAATCCTGCTAGTCCTAGATTAAATCACCTTTCCTTCAACCTATTTACTTTCACCATCTCAGCAGCTGTACTGAATTGACTTAAATTACGGCAAACTACAGACAAGATTAACTTAATTAAGACACTTAAAACAAAATCAGGAATGCTAAGACTGTCTGAAACTAGGAACACAAGAAGATGGCTGCCTCTCACCTGTCCTGTCCTGTCCTGTGTCTGTCTATGGCAACTTGTAAATCCTTCTCTCCTTTGATTGGGATCAGTGGCGTTGCATTTACACTGCCATTTGATCACAATCAACTTTCAGCCGCCACAGGGGTCTTTGCATGCACATTAGCATGCAAGTCCAAACTTCATTATATGCATTTATTAAATTAGTCCTTTACAACACGGTTATATCAAAACCTGTCTTTTTCACTCGTTACGAATGATTCTAACAATTTAAATAAATATACAAACATTTATGACTAACAAAAGAAGTTACTTTTCATAGCTGAAATATTTTAAATAAAAATACAATTATATATTTTTTCTAACAAAGTAACCAGCCATTTAGTGTTAATTTTAAACTATTTTATTTACAATAAGGGAAGTAGGGAAGGGTCTCTTATCTGTGCCACTGATGCAGGTTTTCTGCCTGCCTTTAAAACAAATGCCGCCACACTAGCATGAAAGCCCAAACTTAATTATACGTATATATTAAATGAGTCTTATAGAACAAAGGGCCATATCGAAATCTGTATTTATCTCGTGACGAATTATTCTAACATGTAAAACCAACGCACTTTTACAATTATATATTTTTAACATAATATAAGCCATTTACTGTTAATGTTAACAATATTTTATTCATAATAAGGGAAGTAGGGAAGTTTTCTCTTATCTGCTCCACTGATGTGCAGTCTGTTTGTCTGCCCCGTCTCTAAAACACTCACCGCTGCAGTGCATGCCAGAGCTTGAGTCAGTCAAGCGTTTACATTGCATCAGTAGCATTTGATCCGGATCTGTACCAGGAATGGCACAGTAAAAGCGCCTACTGACACCAAACCAACACACACACAATGACACACAGACAGGCAGACAGGAAGGTGTACAGCACTTACCTTCTCTAAATCCTTAAACTCCTCATCGAGTTTGGTTCCCTCGGCACCGCCTACCTTCTCACTCACCATCTGCAGAGCAGGGAGTAGGGAAAAGAGGAGAGGGAGATAAAACACATTAAGGACCAGAAAACTTTCATGACAGTGGGCTCCTCGGTTTACTATGTGGACTGCCTGACCCCTCTACACTACACTGCTACACACAAACACACAGTCTCCAGGTCAGTGATGGACTGATGTACATGTGGTATTACAAAAGTACCAACATACATTAGTCTTGCCAAAAGAGCTTCATAGAACTGAACGGAATGGAGTGAGAGAGAGGGAGACAGTTGACAGTTCTGCACACACTGAGGGGTACAAGATTAGTCACTAAGGGAATAAGGATGGCATTGCGTCTGTGTGCAGCAGTCTATGCTATAGAGGAAGGACTGCATGCTCGGTCTCTGTGTTTATCACCAACATACAGACACACAGTCATTTACAGTGCAGACATACAGTGCAGGCAGGCAGACACAGACACACACACACACACACACAGCTGCCTGGCTCCTTTCCCTCTGTGGAAAATCCCTGCTTTATGATCCGGCTGCTCCTAGTGTGCACACACAATACACTGGGTAACGCCCTCCCTCTCTCCACGTCACCTGACTCTCTCTCGCTCTCTCCCTCTCTGCAACATCACACCCTGTTTCTCTCCTATTCAATCTTTAATTCCATCTCTTCCTCTCTCTCTGGGTATATCTATCTATGTATCGAGTAATGCACCTCACAAACAAAAGGGAGTGTGACAAGCAGGGAGGGAGAGAGAAACAAAGTAAAAGAGAGTGTGACAAATTAACAGAGAATGTGAGAGAGCGAGAAAGGGAGGAGAAAATCCTTCTGTATGTAGGACCAGTATCATTTGTGTGAGTGGAATCTGACACTCTCCGTCTCTCCCTCGCTACACACAAACAATCTGGTGTTGAGAGAGGGGTGTTCAGGTACATTTCAGTAACAGGAAGTGTCCGTTTCCTGATCAACACTGTCTTCCGGTTTAATCACCCCTGCAGTCCGGTCAGTGTAAACCCCCCGTTTCCCCCTACACACACACACACACACACACACACACACACACATACACACACACACACACACACCCGCCTGGGGAAAACACAACCTGGTACCCCACAGAGAGAGAGAGAGAGAGAGAGAGAGAGAGAGAGAGAGAGAGAGAGAGAGAGAGAGAGAGAGAGAGAGAGAGAGAGAGAGGGATATGCAGAGGAGAGAGGCGGGAGGGGGAATACAGAGAGTAAAAATAAAAACAAGTGAAATGTCACAAAGACTCTCCCTGTCTGCCAGCCAGCGTGCTGTCCCTCCCTCGTCCCACATTCTCCATTCACACCCGTTCCCTGCCTCCCTCTACTTTAAACAAGCTGTTTTAAATTACTCCTCCCTCACTCCTTTTATCTCCTCAGCAGGAATCTGGGTCAGCTGCTCACTGCCTGGGCTGACAGGAAGCCAGGGGAGAGCTGGACAGCTTCCTGCTGATGTCAGCAAAAAAGACGAAATGGAAAGAGAGAGAGAGAGAGAGAGAGAGCGGGAGACAGAAGTAAAACAGAAAGGGGAGAGATCGAGGAGAGAGGGCAGATCTATCCCAGGCCAGGGAGCAGACTTTTCTGCCTTCATCTTTCTCCTGTCTCCTCCATCTCTCCTCTCTCATCTTTCTGCATCTGACTCTGTCCCCTAAAGTATTCTCTTGCTCTCTGTTTCTCTCTCTCTATTCAATTAAGAAAAGCTTTACTGGCATGACTCACTGACGTTAGTAAATGCTTTGGCATCACATCACATGTCCCGTGCTCAGGAACAGGGCAATGGTACAGAACAATACAGTTATGCATTTCACATTCACAATCATTGACAATCATGCCAGTTCTGCGAGTCTGTGGGAGAGGGCGTCCCTGGTGGCAGTGTGGCAGGAAGTGGGCCCTGTCCTCCACTTCCCCCCTGCTCACACAGCCCACACACTCTCTCCTCTCTCGGCTTCCCTGTTTGCCCGTGATGGACGGTCTCCGTCTCCAGGCTGTGGCAGCTCGGTCTGCACTGGCTCAGGATCCGTCTCTGATCGGGGTCCCTTAGTGTGGTCTGGTGCTCGGCGGGCTGCGGTGGCACTGCAGCTGGTGTTGCCGTGGAGGGTCTGCATGTTTTTCCTGGGTGACATGGTTGATGGGAGAGCTTGTCGTTTGTGTGCTCTCTCTCTCTGTGATGTGCTCTGGTGATAAGCTGTGCTTGCAACAGACTGAGAGCAGCTGCAGTATCTCTGTGGTCAGATCATAAGACCCGAGGCAGGGCACTGTCACACTCTCACAGAGACACACAAAGATGACAATCCTGCTGGGGGAGGACACACAGACAGCGCCCACCACATATAGAGAGGCACTCTGGGTCCATGACACTGTGTATACGGTGTAAACACCACTTCATATCTAAATACACTTTATGTAAAGATGTCTGTAAATATCTGTAAAAGTCTTAAATACACTTTCACTGTATTTATTTTCCCCATCACCCTGTTCCTGAGCACCGCTGTCAATCCTTTGGCAACACCGGTGCCACTCATAGTCATGCCAATAAAGCATAAATAAAGTTGAACTGACTGATACACTGTCCACTAACCAACACACTGACTGACTGATACACTGAAGGAGTGACACAGGAAGCTGTATTGCCCACTCACTACAGATGACAGAACAGACTGCGTCTAACGCTCTGTCCATCAGTCATTTTCACTTCTGCCCATCTATCATTCTGTCTGTCTTCCTGATTACTAGGACTGTCACTTGACTGCTGTGAAAAACTAGTGTGAAAAACTAACCTAATTCGCTGTGCTGAGGAGTGCAGCCTGCCAACACTCCCCCACTCTCCAGTCAGTGCTGTTATAATTACCTATTAGTTTGCGTCATCTTTACGCACTTGCATTGTGTAGCAATAGTGTAGCGCAGTGAAGCTCAGCACTTTTCAGCCTGTCTCACTGCCGTGCCCAGTCTGTCCGTCAGTCAGCGTATCAGTCAGCCAGTAAGTCAATTGTGTCAGTCAGTCAGTCAGAGACTCCTTGAGATCACATCTAACTCAGGTTCCTGTTAAAAACAGACGTGTCAACACATCAAGGGCCGTCACTGCCTCTCTGACTGCCGTTATCAACTGGGTAGAACATGAACTCTGACCCCAATTACCAACACTACTCTTAATAACTTAAACTAAATACTGACCCCAATTAGTAAATACTGACCCTGACTCTGACCCTGTAGCGCAGCATGTTGGATACTTTGTGGTTCTCATTAAGTTTAATTGAATTTGATGTACTGTAATTACTAATACCGAAGCACACTAAATGGTACCAATCAGGACATATATATATATATATATATATATATATATATATATAGTGACAGATCAGTCCTGTCGAGACACAGCTGTAGGTGGGGGCAGGATTTCATCAGCTGTGTATCATTCAGGTGCTTGTCACCCCTTACAAGAGCACAGCCTACTCATTTTTCTCTTTTGTATTTCTTGGGTGAGTTTGTTGTCTTAGTTTGTGATTTTTGAAGCCTCTGTGTGGAGGATCTTTTGTTTGGTTGTACTTCCCCATTATCCTTGCAAAGTTTGCTATAAAAGTCCCGATGGCCAACCCTCACCTTTTGTCTGTTATTTCCCGTTTATATATATATTTGTATCATCTGACGGTCCTACTATTCAAATAACTGTATGATTAGGTCGGTCTGTCCATAATATCAATCAAATTTACATCTTGGTTAATAACTATAAATCAGTCAGATACAATTTCAGCCTGGTTACAACAGGGGACTAGAGTGGGGCTGTGTGTTCGTGAGGTTGCGTAGGTGGGGTGTGTTCACAGGGAGAGATCGGCACATTCCCGATCCCGGCTACATCCTTCACAGCCTCACAGCAAGAGCTCTCCCTCTCTCGCACCCAATTCAATTCAGTGTGCTGTACTGGCAAGCCATATATGATGAACCGCGAAAGCATTTACAGAAGGAGACATCAAATGGGAAAAATAATGTAGGAGGGGGAATAAACAAAACAAAACAGACACACACACACACTCTTGTTGGCTCTCTCTGCACACACCACTGCACACTCTCAGGGCACTCACTGACAGCTCTCTCTCTCTCTCTCTCTCTCTCTCTCTCACACACACACACTGCGGGATTCTGGGTTTATGACTGTCCTGTCCCCTCCACAGGCACTGCAGTGAGGGGATGCACACAACCCTGCACCACAACTACTACAACACCAGCTGTGCTGATGGCCAAACACACCCTGACTGTCACTCACACTGTCTGACTCCCTCATACCAATCAAGTGCCAGCTGCACCCTCACCTGTCCACAGTTACCTGGCTGGAGGACAGTCAGACAGACTTGGGGACACAAGGCAAGTCTCCCAGACAGACAGACAGAGATACAGACAGAAAAGCAGAGAGACACACAGAGACAGTCACTGGGAACCATCAGCCCCGCATCTGTGCCCCGAGTCCCCGCACTGTCCCTCCCTGTGCCGCCAAGACACGACACCACCACCCACATACGGACGCGAAGGAGGGAGGGGGTAACACAACTGCGGCCAACGAGGAGAAACAGACCCCACACATCGTACTGCACGGCCCGATCGACGAATAAACACACAAAATGGGGGTGTGCACCGACCTGACTGGCTTTATAAAACTGTTTCTTCAGCCCCGCCACCGACATCTTCTCCTCCGTCTCGCCTCCACGCTGCGGTCGCCTGGATAAATAACACGGGCGCTGGGGGGAGTCAACAGCTGTGCGCGCCGCTGCCCAGTGCGGATGTCGTCGCCGCCGCGGTGTTAGGCGTGTGAGTGCGGGGAGATGAGCGGTGCTGTGACGGTCGTCGCTGCGGCTGCAGTAGCCCGGTCGTGTGGGCGAGCGGATTCAGAGCTGGCGCTGGCCGTGTCTCCGTCAGCCTCCCTCAGCCTCCGTCAGGATATTACATGGCAACCGCGGAGACTTCCTGTTCGCCCCGCTGCTCGGCGAGCGGACATTCCTTAGGAGCCTCGGGGGCGGGGCGCCACCGTGCTGCCCACAGCGACACCTGCCGGCCGGGAAGACAAAGCCCTGCACAGCCCGGGACGTGCGGGTGTGGGTCTCATACGGCACCGTGCAATGGGACGCTACTCCTTATTAATGCACGGTCTTTTGCTGGTAAGGCGGATTAACGTTAAAAAGTGCAGCAATGCATTATTATGAATAGTAATTAATTAATTTTGTTGCATTCTTTTTTTCTTCAAACACAGCCAGGGTGCAGCAGGCTGACACAGTGCCTGGCTGCCCTCTGCCGGTGATGTGTGTGCACGGCCGTCGCCCGTGAACATTTACATTCATAGCCATACTTGAAAAAGTTGAACACAGGACGCAATAAATGGTTTAACTAAAGTGTTTAAATAACATGGAAAATACACATCTGAATAAAGGGCGCATGATTTGTCTCATAGGAGAAATAGGTGCGGCTTAATAGAAAAGTGCATAACTTTATAACGCGTGGTGCCTTAGCATTTCTTGTTTATCAGTTGGTTCATTTGTTAATTAGTTTGAACTTGAATAAACTCCCGACTCCGCCATCTTCCCCTGAGCAGAGCGGAGCCGCTCCACGCTGTCTCTGATTTGACAGCCGCTAGTCCCGCCCCCCCCGCCGTGACACTCACAGAAACCCTAACTTGTGATTGGCCCGGCCGCGCTGGGAGGGCGGGGCGAGCGGAGGGGAAGGGGTGACATCACCCGCCCCGAGCGAACTCCGCAGCCTCGCGCACAAGGGTCTGGAAGTGCGGGTCCGAGCTCGAGACAGGTGAGTGAGAGAGTGAGAGAGTGAGAGAGTGAGAGAGTGAGAGAGTGAGAGAGTGAGAGAAGCGCGGACTGTGGACTGTGGACTGTCTGCCCCAGCTGTGAGTGGGGTTGCTGTCGGGGTGAAGAGTTGCACGGCGCTTGTGTTTTGTGTCCGTCCTTGCGTGCACTTTGCCTGCCGTCTGTCTGTCTGTGTGTTTGTTGTGTGTCCCTCTCTCCGCCTCGGCACCACTTTCTGCGGGAGCTTCCCAGTGTTTGAAGTTGGTGCTCTGCGCCTCTGAAGACGCCGAGGTGACAGGCGGTGGCCGGTGTGTGACACTGAGTTCCGGGGGTCTGGCAGCGGCAGCGACAGTCTCCGGATGGAGAGATTTGTGCCTCAGCTGACTGACAGACTTGCACGTCTGCCCGATCGCGAAAGTGAAAGTTCATTTAAAGAAATGAGCAGTTGCAACACCGTTATTGCACTTAGCGGTGTAACTGATAGGTTCTCCGTTCCTACGCATTATTACTACTATTATTATTATTATTATGTACGATCGGTGTTGTATTGCCTCATTCCAACAGCGACTCAATTACCGGTCGTGCTGATAAAGATGTTCTTATCAGTGCAGCAGCTCAGACAGGTGCCCTGGCACTATCTCCGCAATCAGGCCTGAACACAGACTCTGCTCCCAGGGGGAAGAAGTGACCCCCTGACGTGGCTGCTGAGCTGTGCGTCTGCGTCTGCCTGCCAGAGTCTAGAATCCAGAGTCTGATTCTCACCCCCTATGATGTGTGAGACTGACCTCTCCCCCTAAGTCTGTCCGTCAGTCTCCAGCAGTGTGCCTCAGTGCTGTGTGTCTGTTTCTCAGTCTCAGAGATGGCAGACAGCGAGATCAGCAATGGGAACACAGCGGCCGACAGTCCAGCTGCAGAGCAGAGTGCAGAGGAACAGCAGGTATGTGTGTGTGTGTGTGCTGTGCAGTGTGTTATGAAGGCAGTGTATTATTCAGTGTGTAGTGTGTTATACAGTGTGTGTAGTATTATTATACAGGCACTGTGTTCTAGATGGTGTCATACAGACTGTGTCCCCTGTGCTGCAGAGTGCGTTGAGCCGCGTGGCTGGACTGCCCCTGGTGAGCTCGGCAGTGGGTGCGGTGTCGGGGGCGTACAGCAGCACCAAGGACAGCGTGCCGTACCTGCGCGGCGTGGTGGAGGCAGCCGAGAGCGGCATGAGGAGTCTGGGCAGTGCTGCTGCTGCCGGGACCCGGCCCCTGCTGGACCGCCTAGAGCCACACAGTGAGTCACTCTCGCTACAACACACACACACACACACACTCTGAGCCAACTCCACTCTGGTGGCAGCAGCTGCAGTGTTGGGCAACACAACCCCTTTGCTCTCACCTCTGAGCTACATACCAGGCATAGTGGGACTGAGGGAGCCAGGAGGGAGAGCATGACCTTGACTCTCCATTCTCCAGAAATGGAGGAAACAGTGCAGTTCAAAGCCAGCACCTCACAAACAATATTATTGTTAATAATAATAATTATATAATAATAATTATTAATAATAATAATAGTGTGATTGTGACAAATGCTTTGTTCTTTTGTGTGATTGTGTTGCAGTGGCACTGGTGAATGAATACGCCTGTGTGGGGCTTGACAAGCTGGAGCAGAAACTGCCCATCCTGCAGACACCTGCTGACAAGGTGAGTCCGTCCGTCCGTCCGTCCATCCTCCTGCTTTCTAGCATCGTGAGTTAGACTCGGACAGTCATGCCTCAGTAGTTTGCCCTTTGGTTTCTCAGTTGTACATTTATTCCTCCTGTTTCGTGAGGCTCTCTGCAGGGAGAAGGAACAGTGGCGGTGGGGCAGGGGTTCAGGCAGGACAGGGTTTTGCAATGGATTAGGAAATACCTTCCCCCTATCAGAGAGGGAAGTGCTGGGTGTTGCACACACAGTCCAGACTGGGCTGTGTGACCGAGGGAGAACTGAAATCTTCACCTCTCTCCTCCTGCCCCTCTCGATCTCTCCATTCCCCTCCCTCTCATAGGTGGTGTCGAATACCTGTGAGATGGTGTGTGGCGTGAGGGACTCGGTGTCCCAGTCTGTGTCAGGGGTGACGGGCGCAGTGACAGGCGCCATGACGGGGGCCGTCTCGGGGGCCATGGAGCGGACGCGGGCGGCAGTCAGCGGGGGGGTCAGCAGCATGCTGGGAACCAGGGTTGGGCAGATGGTGGTCAGCGGAGTGGACATGGCACTGAGCCACTCCGAGGCCTGGGTGGAGCAGCACTTGCCGCTCAGTGAGAAAGAGCTGGGTGAGACAGTGTCACAGTACAGGACAGTCTGATCTTTTTGTTTCACTCATCGCAAGTGGAATAATCTCAATCTCTCTCTCTCTCAGCTGCTCTGTCGGAGCCGGTCAGTGGAGAGGAGGCGGTGGTGGCAGCGGGGTCAGTGTCGGGGTCAGCCGGTGGGCAGCAGAGCTATTTTGTGCGTCTGGGTGCGCTGTCCACCCGTCTGCGGGACCATGCGCTGGAGCAGTCCCTGGGCCGTGCCCGTCAGGCCCGGCAGGATGCCCACGCTGCGCTGGCACAGCTCAGCACCACACTGGACCTGGTGGAGCGTACTCGGGCACAGCTGGCGGGCGCCCCTGAGCAGCTTCTGCAGCGCTGGGCAGAGTGGAGGGAGGGGCAGCCAGCCGAGCCACCGGTGGAGCAACAGGGCACAGAGCAGGAGGTGAGGGGAAGGTGGGGCAGATAAGTTGAGGTGGGTTTGGTGTGTGATTGTCATTGTTGACTGAAGTGTTTGTACTCACCCTCTCTCTCTCTCTCTCTCTCTCTCTCTCTGCAGCAGCTGGAGTGGCGAGCCCTGACGATGGCCCGCGCTCTGAGTGCCCAGCTCGGCGGAGCGCTGGGGGGGGTGGTGTCCAGCGTGCAGGGGCTGCCCGGTGGGGTGCAGGGGCAGCTGGCGGCGGCGCGGCGAGGGGCGGCAGAGCTGCAGGCCTCGCTGGGTGGGGCCTCCTCCCTCTCCGGCCCCCTGCTGGAGCAGAGCCGCGCCCACGTGGCACAGGTGCGCCAGTCCCTGGATGGCGCCGTCGAGTACCTGCTCAACAACACGCCTCTCAACTGGCTGGTGGGGCCCTTCGCTCCCCAGATCACCGAGAGAGCAGATGGGTCCGGGGCAGGCAAGGAGGGGGCCAAGGGCAAGTGAGGGGGGAGAGGGACAGCGAGGGACCGAGGACACAGGAAGGAGGGAGGAGAGATTTTTTTTTTTGTGCCAATATTACTTAAACGGGCAGAGTATTCCTATTGTCACTGTAACTGAGCCGCTCTGGTGCTGTGTAACACACTGCTGCCCCACAGTGGAGAGAAGTGGGAATTGCTGCAGGGGGTGGGGGTCCCAAAGCAGGCCTGTGGAGCCACTCCTCCACCCCCCGGGGGTAGCACTGCATTTCCACAACATTAATGCTAATCAGTCACAGTTACCCTAGTAATACTATTAGAGAACTGAGCCATCGCCAGTTGTAATGTTGATACTATTGTACTAAACCACACATGGTTATACTAATCCTACTGTACTCAGCCACACTAATAATATTTACCACAGAGATTTATACTAATACCGAAATTGCTATTGTACTGAACCACGATACACCTAACAGAAAAGGAGCACATCCACTCAGTCAATGAGTACTGCAGCCGCTGACAAGCCAAGGGAAGGCGCTGTCCCGCTGCGGATCATCTCACTTTCAAATCACTGCTGTGGGTTAATTGGCTTCAGCAAAACCAATCATGTGAACGAGCTCCAAGAGGTTAATAAATTAATAAAACCTGACTATATTAAACCCTTGTGTGTGAGTGAGTTCCTGAGCTACAGTTTGTGCAGGATTAGGTTTATGCAGAGTTTAGTTGTCGTCTGCTGCAGGGTGTCTGTGTTGGTGTTTCAGTGCATCTGTACTGTATATGCAATGAGGCTGGTCTCCGAGTGTGTCTGTAGTGTGTGAGCATCCGTAGTCTCTGTGAATGTCCAGGCGTCTGCCTCAGTGCGTCTGTAGTCTGTGCGAGTGTCCAGGCCTGTGTCTCTGCGTCTGTAGTCTGTGTCAGTGTCCAGGCCTGTGTCTCAGTGCGTCTGTAGTCTGCGTGTGCGTCCGTGTTTGTCTCAGTGAATCTACAAACGCATCCACTCGTCTGCAGTGATGACATTCACACACAACTCTGCTACTCACTGGTTCATAAAAAAATAATCCCAAATAAATTCTGTGCATATATATATATTTTCCTTTTTTGTGTTCGTTCCCCCAAAGTCACAGATTTCATCACTCCAGCAAACAAGAACAGAAACGCTTTAGTTTGTTAAAATATTAATAAAAAAATGTTCCAAAATGAAAATGACCAGGGACAGATATAGAGGACCACCCAGTAGACAGGAGGACAGACGGGACAGCACAGGACTCCAGGGCAGGGGGAGGGTCAGTCCGGTCCAGGCTGAAGCCACAGCGTGTCTTTGGATCTTTTGTTTTTCCAGACAGAGTGGCGGGGATCAAGGAAGCCCTGGGTGAACAACTTTTCTGAAAAATTATCCTCACGATCCTTTAATCATAATTAATCAATTTCTTAATAAAAGGTTACTAATTAGGACAGTGCTTGCCCACAAGGTTTAAAAAAAAAAAAAAAAAAAAAATGCTCCAAAACTACTTGTCTTTCTCTTTCTACCCATCCCTTATTCCTTTTCCCACAAACTGCTCCTCCACTCAAACAGGGATCTCACATAGCCAACAGTGCCACCCCCTACACTCTGGCTAACTGATGTAACTGCACAACCCCAACCCCCCACCCACATCTCTACCTCTATTCCAGTTCTACAGCGCTGCCAACACAGGCCCTCAGTTCATACTCAACACTTTATTGTTCGGTACTTTATTATGAATGAATGGGAAGAGGGGAGCAGCTCTGTGCTAGAAGGGTGGGGTGGAGGACTGAGGGAGAGGGGAGGGATGGGGGGATTTAAGGGAAGGGGTGGGGGGGTTCCATCTGTTGTATAAAAGTCTGAATGAATGAAAAAGGATTTTTTTTCTTTTTTAAAAGAAGGTCAACAAGGCTGGCCAAGAGGAGAGCCAGGGTTCGTCCAGTTCGAGTTTCTCTCTCTCTGTCGTTCTTGCGGTCGTTATAAATACTCGTCCTCTGCTGTGCTCGCGCTCCCTGGCGCTCTCAGCTCTCAACGGCAGCCGGCTCTGTCTCCGTTGAAACGGGGCGCTCCTTCTCTGCGATGTCATTGGCCTCCGTCTGCTGCTCACTGGGCCGCTCTGGGCTGGAGCTGGGAGGGAGGGAGAGACAGACACGGGTCAAGGGACTCGTCTGCCGATGCTTTGGCCATTCGGATGTCAATGACTCATGCCAATAAAACTTTTTTGAATTGAATAAATTTGAATTGACAGGGATATTAAAATGGTGGATGAGACCTCTCCTACCAGTAGTATCAATTTTAATATGAAAAGAGGGAAGTGGAGAGAGGACACAGACAGAGCCCAGTAAGCTGTACAACCTTAATCAAACATACGATCTTCTCCTAACAGCACAGAGGAATTTAACAAAGCAATCAGTTCTACAGAAATAACTAACTTTCCTCAGCTCACAGCACCAACCTGATGTGACATGACTAAATCTGTCCATTAATTATATCAATCACATATTTCAAAACACAGCTACAATGGCAAATCTTAAAGGCAAAAGCAGACATGGTCCAGGAGTGTAAATCGATACGAACAAAATTAAGGCACCCATCCAATCAAAAACACCATCAATCACAAGACACACACTTAGGCCAGCAGTACTGAGAGACCTTAAAACACTACAAACACACCCTTAAAAAGAATAAACACACAAACAAAACTCACAGACCGAGAAATCTGTCAACCAAAACCAGTTCTACCATTTTCTAAAGATACACAATAAAATGATCTGACACACGACCAAATTGAAACTAGGGAAAAGCTGAAATTACTTGAACAATCATTTAAAAATAACCAAAAAACACAACTGATGCTCCAATCATCAGGAATTATCTAGAAAACTCCAGGCACTTAAACCCAGAAAAGACCTGACAGCATCAGCACTAAGATGCTCAAACACAGCAGCACACAATGCTTCAATTATTCAACATGCTCCTCAGTACTGGTTACTTCCCTGACATCTGGAACCAAAGGCTGATACTGGCCTTCCTTACCAAGCAGTGTCCCGAGTCCTGAGCTTCCTCCCAAAACAGCGCACTACAGATCATATCTACACTCTACACACCCACATAGACAAACACGGTCACCAAAATGTAAAGGAAAGTTTTTTGCCTGTTTCATTGATTTTAAAAAGGCATTCGATTGCATCAAGCAGAGACTATATTACAGAATTCTTCAAAGTGGTGTAGGGAGTGAAGTTTATAATGTAATAAAATTAATGTACACAGAAAACAAGTGCGGAATAAGGATTGGCTACAAAAGGACATCATTCTACACTCAGTGGCGCGGGGGGAGACAGGGCTGGAGTCCAGCACTGTTCAATGTCTATATTGATGAGCTGCCACAGTGTCGGGGCGGTCTGCAGCTCCTGGCCTCACTCTACACAACACAGAAGTCAAGTTCCTGCACTGCAATACATATCTGAATCTGAAGGGCGTCAGTAAGACTCACCCGCTGGGGGGTGGGGCTGGGGGCTCCTCAGTGTCCTTCTCCTCGTCAGGTGACTTGGGGCTGCCTGCCGATTCCCCGTCTTCCTTCTGTGGCTCTGCCTCCCCGTTCACTGGTGTGGATTCTGGACAGAGACGGGGCGTGAGAGAGAAAGAGTGAGAAACCAAGAAGGAGAGGGCGAGCGAAGGAGAGAGGAGGGGTGAGATGATGAAAGGACAGACACAGTCCTGGGTTTAACGTGCTACGGCAGGCAGAAATACTGGACATTTAGTCACACCCGCACCTCAGAGCTGAGAGGAGAGGCAGGGAGGGAGAGAGAACGAGAAAAGAGGGGAGAGGAAGAGGGAGGAATGGAGAGAGGATGGGAGTACCTGTGTCCCTGCCGGGCTCCTCCTGGCCCTTGGTCTCGGGTTTGTGTTTGAGCACCCCCTCTGCCTTGCCCAGGAACTGCAGCTTCAGTTTATTGTAGACCTGGCTGGCCTTGGCCATCACCTCACTGCTCGCCTTGTAGCGCCGGATCTGAGCACGACACAGCACAGTCATACACAGCATTACACACACGACACAGCACAGTCACACACAGCGTTACACACACGACACAGCACAGTCACACACAGCGTTACACACACGACACAGCACAGTCATACACAGCGTTACACACACGACACAGCACAGTCAGACACAGCATTACACACACGACACAGCACAGTCACACACAGCGTTACACGCACGACACAGCACAGTCATACACAGCATTACGCACGACACAGCACAGTCATACACAGCGTTACACGCACGACACAGCACAGTCACACACAGCGTTACACACACGACACAGCACAGTCATACACAGCGTTACACACACGACACAGCACAGTCAGACACAGCATTACACACACGACACAGCACAGTCACACACAGCGTTACACGCACGACACAGCACAGTCATACACAGCATTACGCACGACACAGCACAGTCATACACAGCGTTACACGCACGACACAGCACAGTCACACACAGCGTTACACACACGACACAGCACAGTCATACACAGCGTTACGCACGACACAGCACAGTCATACACAGCGTTACACGCACGACACAGCACAGTCACACACAGCGTTACACACACGACACAGCACAGTCATACACAGCGTTACACGCATGACACAGCAGTCATACACAGTGTTACGCACGACACAGCACAGTCATACACAGCGTTACACACACGACACAGCACAGTCACACACAGCGTTACACACACGACACAGCACAGTCATACACAGCGTTTCGCACGACACAGCACAGTCACACACAGCGTTACACGCACGACACAGCAGTCATACACAGCGTTACACGCACGACACAGCAGTCACACACAGCGTTACACGCACGACACAGTACAGTCATACACAGCGTTACACGCACGACACAGCAGTCACACACAGCGTTACACACACGACACAGCACAGTCATACACAGCGTTACACGCACGACACAGCACAGTCATACACAGCGTTACACACACGACACAGCACAGTCACACACAGCGTTACACACACGACACAGCACAGTCACACACAGCGTTACACACACGACACAGCACAGTCACACACAGCGTTACACACACGACACAGCACAGTCATACACAGCGTTACACGCACGACACAGCACAGTCACACACAGCGTTACACACACGACACAGCACAGTCATACACAGCGTTACACGCACGACACAGCAGTCACACACAGCGTTACACACACGACACAGCACAGTCATACACAGCGTTACACGCACGACACAGCAGTCACACACAGCGTTACACACACGACACAGCACAGTCATACACAGCGTTACACGCACGACACAGCACAGTCATACACAGCGTTACGCACGACACAGCACAGTCATACACAGCGTTACACGCACGACACAGCACAGTCACACACAGCGTTACACACACGACACAGCACAGTCACACATAGCGTTACACACACACGACACAGCACAGTCATACACAGCGTTACACACACACGACACAGCACAGTCATACACAGCGTTACACACAAGACACAGCAGTCACACACAGCATTACACACACACGACACAGCACAGTCATACACAGCGTTACACGCACGACACAGCACAGTCATACACAGCGTTACGCACGACACAGCAGTCACACACAGCGTTACACACACGACACAGCACAGTCACACACAGCGTTACACACACACGACACAGCACAGTCATACACAGCGTTACACACACGACACAGCACAGTCATACACAGCGTTACACACACGACACAGCACAGTCACACACAGCGTTACACACACGACACAGCACAGTCACACACAGCGTTACACACACGACACAGCACAGTCACACACAGCGTTACACACACGACACAGCACAGTCATACACAGCGTTACACACACGACACAGCAGTCACACACAGCGTTACACACACGACACAGCACAGTCCCTCCTGGACCCCTAGTCACTGACCTTCTTGAGTGTGGCCACCACATCTGTGTTCTTCTGCAGGATGTGGCTGGTGACCTGCACTGAGCCCAGCTCCTCCAGAGCCTGCAGACAGCGCTGCACGTCCTGCGGGACAGAGCGGCACAAAGCCATGCAATACAGTCAGTGCAGTTCAGAAGAGTACAGAAGTATAGAAGAAAAATATAGGGGGGTTAGGGCGGTGTGGTCAGTGTAGGACTGGGCACTCACTGGATTGTCCACCTTTAGAGCAAACTTGATGTCAGTGTGGAGCTTCTGCAGCTTCTCCTCTGGAGACACCTCTGCGGACAGAGACAGACACATCAACAGTTAGGGCACAGAGCGATCCACAGCTCAGCTAGTTTTAATTACAGGTACATGGTTTGTGTGTGAGTGAAAAGACTGAAGTGTGTGTGTCTGTGGGGGGGTGGGGTGTGAGTGTGAAAGTGAGTGAATGACCTCTGACCTTTCTTCTTCTCCACTCTCCTCTCAGGTGGTCTCTCCACCTTCCTCTTCGGTTTGTCTGACTTGGGGGGCCTGGAGGGGTGGGAGGCACATGACAATGTAACATCCACTCTCTCACCTCCCACTAGGGTGGTGTCGATATACAATATTAAAGTCTATATGCACTTCATTAGCGATAATGTTTCATTTGCACTTTGCTTCTTGGGGGTGGGGGGGGGGGGTGGTGGAAGCACATCTTCCTCTCAAATACTTCCTTATAAGTGCATGATACATGCATGCTAATTTCAGCTGAAGTTGTTTTAAATCCATAGCTACAACAAAACATTGTGGTTCATCGCAAAAGCATGTTTATCAGCTACAATGTAAAAGTCTGTTTTTCTCTCTCCTCTGCGTTCTGACCAGTGTGCTCTGGAGCAGCGCGTCATCTGACACCTGCCTGATCAGCTGAGAGTCCCGGGGCTGAGAGTGTGTCTTTGGATTGGCTAGATATTCATAGAGTCAGGCTCTGTGATTGGGTAAAAAATATAAGATCTCTAGGCTGATGACAGATCCACAGAAACATTCCATTGGTCAATACCATCCCCATATTCTGACGCTGCGCATTGCAGCAACCAGGATTGATGCGATGTAAACAAACCACACACAGTTTTCTCAGTCAAATTTCATCTATGCAGCAAAAACAAAACCGCATGTCTATCACAAATAGTTTCCCATTAATAAATACATGCCCTTATTTTGGAAAGATCCGCCCAACTTCATTTCAGAGGGTGATACGTCCCTTCAAAAAAGTAACAAACGTGCTTTCAGTTGTTGTTTGTGGATGTTCCATACCAAGAACTTTAAGTTTGCTATTCGTTTAATAAACAATCTTAAATTATCATATGAAAAGGTTGAAGCACAAAAAGGCATCCTCTCCTATCATAAAAATAAAGTAGCGCACAGCTCTCTCTCCCTCCCGACTGAACCGGTAACTCGCTGCCACAACTCAACTTAGCTCTGTTGCCGGAACCGGAAACCAAGTCTTTGCCGGCAACAGAAGAGTTTAACTGGGAGAAGGAGATTGAGCCGTACGAATAATTCTTTAACGAACTTCATTAAGTAAAGAACTTTAGAACCTGCGACTGCCCACCTGTGCCCACCTGATCAGTGGAGTTAATACAGCTGGACAATTGACTAAGTCGACTGTAATACAGAAGTGTTCAGTCTTTTAAATAGCTATTGAGTCTTAAGAAACTTGACCCTTGGAAATGAACAGGGCCCTGCTTTCCTCAAAGACTCTATCTTCAAGTAACTACGGTGGAAATCCCTGCTTGCCAAGAAGACACCCTTGGAGCCTTCAAACCAGTGGAAAATCTGTTTGGAAAAGACTATTTTCGCAAAACCCCAACTTCCATGAGCATCGACTGAAGTGGAAGTTATCGGACAAAGCCGAACCGGACTGCCAGGTGCTGTGTGTTTTTATCTCATCCCGAAGGCAGAGGGGCCTCTCTGCGACGAAGTTTAACAGTTTGGAGTTTATTATTCATGACATTTGAGAAATCAGTTAGAAATGTGTAATATCATTTAGTATTTTCTTAAATATAAATGAGTGCTGCATTAAACTGTTTTGTTTGACAATTTTAGAAATAAAACCTGTCAATGCCAAGAAATATCTTCTCATTCCTGTTTAAATGTTTAGTCTGAAATTGCCACACGTTAATAGACACTAGATTATTGGTGGCCCTGTCTATCCTTAATCATTGAACAGTAATCAATTAGGGAGAATTGTGGTAACAAGAAATGATAGGATCTTTCTCGGCACCCATATGTAAATGAGACTGATATATATAACGAGAAGTTATTTGACATAAATACTAACCTGCATTAGTTATTTAATGTCCGACTAACAATACTAATGAGAGACTCACCTTCATCTTACTAACCGGTATTGTAGTCAATGCGTTTGTAATTTTGTTTAACGATTTGTGTGTTATCATATCCGATTCCATGTTCTTTGATTTGGTCATGGAAGTGATTTGTCTTTGATTTGTTAATCTTGAGTGAATTTTAATTAGTTTTTCCCTTTTTGTATAACTACATTTAGTGCTACATTTTATCTTTGTTTTTAATAAATTTGAGAATGTATATCTTTGGAATTAGTGTCTGTACCAATTATTGCAGAAATTGAGTTCTACAAGATTCTAGGATTCTTGATAAAGACGTGAATTTAAATATCACCTTAATTGAAATGTATAAGTGGTCCTTACGCTACAAAGAGGAGTATGAATAATAATGCAATAATTAAGCAATAATGTGTCACCATATAACACCCCTTCTCATGTGTTAGTTTAGTGTGTTTATACAGATCCCCATTAGCTGCCATGTTATTGCATATAAGATTAATTAATTTGAAAAAGATGCTCCCGCACAGTCTCTACTAGCAAGTGTTATAATGCAATAGAATGCAATGTTTTGATCAAAGACCTTGCAAGTAGAAACTGTGTGGGAGCATGATTTTTCTATCCAGATCCTTTTCCCTCATACACACCTGTCTAGTCTATACAGGTGTGCAATTAGCTTATGTTATTGTGATTGATTAATTACCTGAATAAATGCCACGTTTTAACATGTTCACCACACATTTATGCACCCTCATGCATTTTTGGTGATGTTTGCCTTTGGCTGGTAAAAATACCAAGTGGCTGGTAAGTTTTTTTTTCTACCAGACACAGTGGCTAATGGCCAAAAAAGTTAATTTTATCCCCATGTCATATAAAACATATAGGCTCAACACTTAAATGCCCCAGCGGCTACCACCCCCCCTCAGCGTGCACCTGCGCAGCACACATCACTCTCCCCCCCCATCCTCCGGTAAGCTTGAACATCCATCATCAGCAATAAATAATTTTGAATAATCGCACAACCCTACCTCCCACGCTGTTTCTCCTCTGATCTCTGGGGTTTCTTCTCTTTGCTCTCCCTCTCTCTCTCCTTCTTGTCTTTCCCCTCATCCTTCCTCGGCCTCCCTTTCTTCTTGCCTTCTGGACGCTTGGGGAGTTTCTTCACCTGGTGGACAGTGAGACAGCGTTAGACACTCCGTTATGGCAGAGACGGGTGGGGGGGGGGGAGACAGACTCTCCCTGCAGGGACTGGACAAAGCCATCAATGGACCCACAAAAAAAAAAACCTTAAAGATAAATCGAATGAGAAATGGTTTGACACACAAGAACTAAGGCAACTGTCAAACCAGAAGCACCGGGAGCTGCACAACACAGAGCTCAGACCGGGCCACCCTGAAGTGGACAGACAGGCAGGCAGGGAGACAGACTGACCTCGGGAACGGGGGGCGAGTCGGAGTCAGAGTCAGAGGGGGCAGGGATTGGTGGCGGGGGCGGCTTCTTGCTCTTCTTGATTGGCTGGTCGTCCACACCCTCGTCGGAGCTGCTGTTGCTGCCCCCTCCCCTGCCTCCGCCAACCTCCTCCTCCTCCTCCTCCTCCTCCCCCCCTCTCTCCTTCTCCTTCTTCCGCTTCTCATCCTCTTCCTTCTCTCTCTCCCGCAGCCTCCGCAGCTCCTCCGCCTCCTCCCTCCGTCTCTTCTCCTCCAGCTCCTTGCGTTTTTCCTCGTCTCTCCGCTTCCACTCACTGATTCGGTCCGGCTCACTGTCACTGCGGGGGGAGACGAAATAAATGGAGAGAGAGAGAGAGAGAGAGAGAGAGAGAGCAGAGAATAGAGAATTTGTAAAAAGTGAGAAGTGATAGTCAGAGATTGGATGAGGGGATAAGATTGAGAGGAAACACTGAAAGAGAGGAGGGTGGGGACTGACCTGTCGCTGTCAGAGGAGGACGAGGAGGGGGGGGGCGCCGGTTTGGGTTTGCGGCCACGTGACTTCGGAGGGGGTTTCACTGCTGCTGCTGCTGCTGCTGCTGAGGGGGTTGAAGGGTGGAGAGGACATGCTGTTAGACAGATACACTGAGACACTGCACCTGTCTCTCCGAGTCTATTAGTCTGTCTCTGTCAGTGTCTCTCAGTCCCTATCAAGTGGTCTCTGCATCATCCGCCTCTCTGTCAGTCCTGCAGTGTCACCTGGTTTGCGGCCCCTCTTGGCCTTGGTGGGAGGGGGGGGGTGGTCAGATTCAGAGTCGGAGGGGGGGGACTCGGAGCCAGACAGGGCCGGCCGTGGCTTCTCCTCCTCCTCCTCCTCCTCCTCCTCCACTTCCTCTGGGCTCCTCCCTCGCTCTGGCTCCGACTGAGAGTCGGAGTCGGAGTCGGAGTCCGAGGCCTGCTTCTGGAGAAAGGGAGAGCGGGCGCGAGAGAGAGAGAGAGAAGAAAGGTAAAATCAAGTCATTTGAGGCCCAAGGGAAATATCGATAATCATTCCACAACAACGACACGAATAGCAGCAGTGACTGTGCAGCTGCCGATTGGTCTACCCGCCAGACAAACCCTCACCTTCTTCCGCCCTGCTGCTCTGCCCCTCCGCCCAGGGCCACCCGGCGCCTTCTTCTCTGGGGTGAAATCCTGAGAAAGAAAGCAAATGAGAGTGGAAGATAGGAAGAGGGAGAGAGTCAGTGTTGTAAGATATAGTGTATAGACCAGTATATGTACGGATCAGCTGGCAGTGCCTCGCAGTGATGGTGGAGCAGAGGGACTCCACACTTGAGGGGTGGGGAACACACCTGGTCGCTGTTCTTTTCCGACTCCGACTCCGAGCTGGGGGAGGGCTCAGGCTCCGAGGGAGAGCCGCTCTCTTCCTCCTCATCCTTCGCTCCCTCCCTCTCACTGGACGAGCCTCGCGCTCTCTTTGCAGGCGGGCGCTGGAGGGCGAGACGCACGTTACACATATTGTAAACATATTATTCGATAAACGTGCAGTAACGAACTACATGTGCAGTGTATTATTATGGGATGGTGCAGCACTCACCTTAGTAACGGGGGCCTTCCTCTTCACCCCGCCCCCACCACCAGCTCTTCCTCCTCCTCCCGCCTCACTTCCTGTTTCTGACTCGGCATCACTTCCTGACTCAGCCTTCTTGGGCACCACTGCTTCCTCCTCTTCCTCATCCTCGGCCGCATCACTTCCTGCCCCTCCCTCATTGGCCTCCGCCTCACTGTCGGAGGAGCTGGCTGGCTGAGGGTCAAAGGTCGAGAGAGTAAGATAAGGATAAGATCCCGACATTACATGACATGGGTCCTGATGAGACGGTCAGTGATGGAAAGATTTATTCAAAATAAAAATAAACATGTTTCTACAGGATGGAAGTGTGATTGTGATTGGTGCAGAAGGTGGA
Source organism: Amia ocellicauda (assembly GCF_036373705.1). NCBI lineage: Eukaryota > Metazoa > Chordata > Actinopteri > Amiiformes > Amiidae > Amia > Amia ocellicauda. Next base: position 10,700,607 of record NC_089871.1, read on the forward strand.
AGGGACAGGACTCACTGGCGGTGCGCTGTAGGAGGCATGTGGGTTGTTCTGGATTTCCCACAATCCCTCATTGAACCCCTTCCGCTTGTTGGGCTTCCCATAGCGCTCCCGGTACTTCTCATAGGAGAAAAGATCTTTAGGAGCCAGGAACGCCCTGAGAGAGAGAGAGAGATGTGATGGTGTTGAACAGATGCAAAGGGTCAACTGTTTCTGTCAGTGTCCGTCAGAGCTTGTCAGTCAGTCAGTGAGCTATACTCACGTCTCGTGTGTCCCAAAGAAGAAGATGGGGTATTTATTGGGCGGTGGCTTCACTGCTCCCTCTGCTACATCCTCAATCTGAGAGTGAGACAGAAAGTCAGGGAAAGAGAGGCAGAGAGAGGAAAAAGAGGGAGAGGGAAAGAGAGAGATGGAGAGATCAGAGCCCAGTCCAATGCCAACACCTACTTGCAGGAGGCGCTGTGTTGCCTTCTTATAGCTGGGCTGAGCAATGCATTTGACATTTCCGTGCTGCAAAGTGTGCAGAGGCAGAGCAGGATGTCAGTGTATACTCTTCTTGCCACATGCAACCTACACCCACAGTACAGTACCGGACCATGCGTGACCACAGCTCCTGCAGCTGGCGGCAAACCGAGGGCCAACTCAGCCTGCTGTGCGCTGAGGGTGTGCGGGACCCCTCCTGGGACACCTGACCCAGCTGTGTGGGCCGCTCCAGGATTTACGGAGAGCTACCTTGCTGCTGCTCTTCTGTAGTGGCCCCCCACCGCAGCAGCTGCGGGGTATTTCCAGCCAGATTTTGAATACATTTGCATAGGCGGACATGCGAAGTTTAAACGGGACCAGTGTGCCTTCCCCCCGAGATGGACGAGCGCACGGGAGAACATGCAGCCGAAGAAGCCAGGACTGGATCCGCCTCCCTCCCCGCCAGGGCCCAGTGCGCCGTTAGATGAATGACCCAAATCTAGAAACCAAAACCCCGCTGCCCGGCTCCGGGCCTGTCAGCTCGCACTCTCCTCCTCCTCCCCGCAAAATCGCGAAGTCCCGACCCCCTAAACGCACTCCATACAAACGCACGGCAGACTATCACAGCTACACACACGTAAACAAACACACACAGACAGGCGCTTGTTTACGTCTCGCTGGGCACAAAGCCCGAGATGCACATCTGCCATTATGCACTTCACTGCACCTCACTCTCCTCTTTCTCCCAGGCGGCAGGGCTAGACCGACCCCGCCGCCTCCTGCAGCCAGCCAGCCAGCCAGCCAGCCAGCCGACCGGCCGCCCCCCTCTCCCCACTCTCAGCGGCGCTCTCTCACCCTGGCCGGCCAGTGCGGGTATCCCTTCATTTTGGCGAAAACCAGGTCCCCCGGCTGGAAGTTGTGCGGCATCGTGCCTGTGTCGTGTCCACCTCTGCGCGGCTCTCGGGCTCTCGGGCTCTCGGGCTCTCCTCAGGGCGCACTGCGAGCGGCCGACACGGGACCTGTTTACCGACACACCACAGCGAGGCGGCGGTTGGGTAGGAAGCAGCTTCCGGTAACGCTCCTGTCCATAGGACGGAAGTCCCGCCCTACCTCTCGGAAAGGATTGGTCTGACGCTACGCCATTCATTTGCCTTCACCAATAGCAGTCCGGCGTGTGTAAAGTTCACAGCTATGCCGCCTTATGGCATCAACGTTAGTGAGGAGAATCGTAGCTCTGTATAATCGGCATAACAACACCACCAATCACAGTAATAATAATAATAATAATAATAATAATAATAATAAGTATTATTATTATAATATCATGCTCAAAGATGAATGAACAATAAACAGCGAGATTGTGTCTCCGCGTTAGCAGGGGCTGAATGCAGGGCTTAATTCAGGGGCAGTATTCCTTATTAAAGAGCATCGTTATATAAGCCTGCAGCGCCATCAGACTAATGATACACAGACACAGCAGTGCAGCGCAGATCAGAGCACTGCACAGTGATTACAGCAGTGCAGCAGTGTACAGGTATTGTACAGCGTAGGAGCCAATTCGCTGATGTGCCTCTTGTTATTATTTAGAAGAAACATGTTTTATGCATTGTATTTACCTTTAGAGTAAGTGCATATTTTTAATAAGAAAGCAAGCTCGTGTGCCTTTGCAAAAAAAAAAAAAACTTTGCAAAATAACTATCACCTATTATCCAATCATGAGTTTAGCTGTGGTGCCTCACAGTTTTCTGAACGTGTCGAGTCACCTTCGTTAATTGGTGGAAATGAACCTGATAATATATTTCCTGTTAACACTGTAAACAAATCCTGTAAAATACCTGTCAATACGTACACGTGAAACCTGTGGAATAAATGTTTGTATTTGCCTTCTTTTACTGCGGAGTCTGTGTGCAGTGCATAACAATAGTGATGTGCGTCAACCACAGCAGCCCAGTTACACTAACCTTGCTGTTACATATACACTGTAGCAGTATTTTACAGTGCAGTTTCAGACAGTGTAGCAGTATTATGTACTGCAGTAGTGTGGCAGTTTCAGACTGAGTAGCGCTATTATAGAGTGCAGTAGTGAGCAGTATTATACAGAGCAGTACAGGAAATACAGTTACAGCGCATTAGCTAGAGGACAAGTTTAATCGCTATAACGGGATCAGCCAGTGTCCAGATTCACAGCCTCCCACTGCAGAGACACTGCCGCTACGCCGGGGGGCGCTGTGGACGGGGCTTTATATTATGTCTGCGGTAACCCCCGTCCTCTAGAGGTACTGCAGGCTGCTTTCAAAGACCCAGATTTGTACTAGTCTGGGACTATTCAATGTTCTTTAAATAGGGTAGTCCAAAACTAGCGCCATTCGAGATCTGGGACACCGACCTCAAACGTTTTTAGGGTATCTCTGATTGTAGTCTGCGCCTTTAAGTGAGCGTATGACGTCACTTACGCACGTATCTGGCGCGGAAGCACTTCCTGACGTCTCTCCCGAATGTAAACAAGGGTTCCCTCATCCCCTCTTTATTTCCATTCTCTCCTCTCCTCTCCTCTCCTCCTCCGTCCACCACAGCGCCAGCAGACATGAAGAAATTCTTCGAAGACGTCAAGAAAGACATCAAGTTCAAGTCGGCGGGGCCGGGGAAGAAGCTGACAGACGACAGCAGGTGGGGAGGCAGGCAGGGTGTCTGGAGAGCTGGGCCGGTCTGGGGGTCTGGGGGTCTGGGGGTCTGGGTGAACCGGTTTCTGACGCCCAGGGTGCTTCACACCGGGCAGGGCTCTCATGTCGCCGCGGACACGGGTGTGTGATGCCCATGAGGACAGCTGCAGTCTGTTATAATCGCCCTTCCCGCAGTAATCCGGGCAGGAGAGTTGTGTGTGTGTGTGTGTGTGTGTGTCCGGCTGCAGAGTAATATTAAGACAGTGTGGGTATATAGTAATACTTTGATGTTAATGTTTAACCCATTAGTGTGCACAGTGCCTTTCTGTTCTGATGAATGTGTGTGTGTGTGTGTCAGTCAGTGCTTGTCCCCCTCATTCTCTCTGTCCCTGTCCCCGCAGCTCCAGGCCCCCACCTGTACGCAGCGCCCCCCCTCCCCAGCGGCGGCCGGGCCCTAACGAAGGGGCACAGATGGCAGGGGCAGCCGCGCTGGCCAGGGTGGAGCAGCTGCAGCGGCCACGACCTCTGACCTCCCAGGACGCCATCCGCATCCAGGGTGAGCGACACTGCACTGACACGCACAGCGTCAAATTGAGACACAACCTGTAAATACACTGCGATATAAGGTAGGACGCTCCACAGCTATAACAATCACCTCCCTCTCTCTCTCTCAGTGAAGAAAGAGCTTGAGGCAGAAGCTGCAGCAACAGCAGTGGAGGGGAAGCCGACAGCCGGCGAGGTAACGACCGACAGGCAGGCCAAGAGACAGAAGAGTGGAGAGAGACCGTTTCTAGTGGTGCTTGTGTCGGTGAGAGAGAGAGGGTTCTGATGGTGTGTGTTTTACTCCCCCAGGGCTCCAGGCTGCCAGCGAAGGAGGGTCCGGCCGCCCTGTCTGTCACGGGGGTGTTCTTCACCTGTCCCCTGACCGGAGCCACGCTGGCCAAGAGTGAGCGCGAGACGCACATCAAAGAGGCCATACTGATGGTGAGACACACTAAGATACACCGACACTGAGACACAGACATTACACTATCAACACTAAATACCATCCCCTTCCCCAGCGGTTTGCGGAGGACCCCGTGGAGGCCTCCATCATGATGATCCACACGTTCAACAAGGACAGGGAGAGAGTGAAGAGCGGCATCGACATCATCACCAAGTGAGTGAGAGAGAGAGGAGGATCGGTGAGAGAGAGAGTGTGAATTCAGAGTGGTGTATGGACAGACCGAGAGATGTAAACATCAGGGGACGGAGAGGCGGTGAGGACAGTGTGGTGTCTCTGACCCTGTCTGTCTGTCTGGCTCAGGTACATTGACAACATCTGTAAACACCCTGAGGAGGAGAAGTACAGGAAGATCAAAGTGCACAACAAGGTCTTCCAGGTGAGAGGGCAGGGGTCAAGGGTCAATGGTCAAGTGTCAGGTGTCTTCAAAGCAGCCTATCTTAATATATTACTGGCTCTCCTCTCTGTCTCTCCCTCCCTCCCAGGAGAAGCTGAGGAGTCTGGATGGCTCTCGCGAGTTCCTCCAGGCAGTCGGGTTCGAGAGCCAGATATTACCGGTCGAAGGCAAAGGTCACACTGCACTTACAGGAGAGATGGGGGGGTAGTGAGTGTGGGACTGTGTGTGTGTGTGTGTGTGTGTGTGTGTGTGTAAGTACAGTGCAAAGCCATTCTGTGTGAGTAAACCTTGAACCCCCCCCCCTCCCAGATGACGGTGAGGAGTTCCTGGTGCTGCCAGAGGGGGCGCTGTCGGGGCTGGAGGAGCTGCAGGGGCGGCTGAGCCGGCTGCAGGCAGGGGGACCGGTCAGAGCGCAGCTCGACCGGCAGCCCCAGGTGTACCGGCCCTCTCCCTTGGCCAGCCGCTTCGATCTGCCACTGGACTTCTACAACCTGACCGCAGAGGAACTGAAGAGAGAGCAGCAGCTCAAGTACGGCGCGGAGGAGGGCGAGGGAGAGACCTGGAGGGAAAGAGTGGGGAAATGTACAAATGGTGCATGTCCATTTCCTGACTGTCTATTTTTGTGTGTGTGTCTCTGTCGTGTGTATCCCTGTGTGTGTGTGTGTGTCTGTTGTGTATCCCTGTGTGTGTGTAGGAGTGAAGTTGTGGAGCGCAACGCCATGCTGCGCACAAAGGCGATGCGTGAGAGAGACGAGCAGCGCGAGAGGAGGAAGTACAGCTACTGCCTGCTGAGGGTGCGGCTGCCTGACGGACACCTGCTGCAGGGTGAGGACCGCACTGAGCCACACTGAGCTGCTGTGTGTGTGAGTGTCAGCCTGTTAACCCCGAATGTGCTGGTCCACAGGCACGTTCCTGGCCGGGGAACGTGTGTCGGCGCTGTACCGGTTTGTCAGGGACAGCCTGTTGGATGACTGGCAGCCCTTCGAGCTGGTGGCTCCGGGTGGGCAACGGCTACAGGAGCACCAGGACCCCGCCCAGGACCCCCCCCTTAACGAGTGCAACCTGGTGAGTCCCAGCCGAAAGGCCACCTTGCCCACAGCGCCCTACCACAGCGGGCTCTAACCCGTGTCCTCCCTTCTCCTCTCTCTCTCTCCGCCCAGGCCCCGGCCGTGGTGCTGTCCCTGTGCTGGGACGCGGCAGTGCAGGCCGACATCGAGGCGGCAGGCGCTCAGAACCACAGCGTGCTGAAGCCAGAGCTCATGCAGAACGCCCGGACCCTCAGCTGAGCGCTCCGCTCTCCCACAACCCCCCACCCGTCCTCTCTTGCACTGCCCCCCCCCCCCCCGAACTCTCCCTCCACTCTGCTTGAATGGCAGAGCCTGAAGCCGGCTGCGATCATGCTGTTAAAACACTAAATGCCATTATGGGTCTCCTTTATATAAACGTCTCCCTTTCCATACCAGGACACACATGAAGGAGTAGAAGAGCCAAGTTTAAACTTGAATTCAACAGTAAGTCAACCAAAACACTTCAACAATTCTAATTAAACTAAATGAACACGAACACACACCTCTGCTTTGTGATGTAACTGGTGCAGTAGTGAACACTTGGACCCCCGACCCAACAGACCTGTTCTGGGACCAGCCAGCCTCAATGCAACTAAAGCCAAGGTCACACTACACGAATCCTAGCCCGATTTGGCCCTCCCGCCAAGTGGCATGCTGTGTCGGAGCTCCCCAAGGCAAAGGATTTCAGATCAGTCGTGAAGTGTGTCCCCCTGTTCGTAAGCGATCATGTAGTGTTCGCTCCTTCACGACGCAAAAGACAAATTTAGTGAAAGCCAGTCTAAGTGTGAGTTGCCCTCTGTTCTCAAAATCGGGTCGGATTGTAGAAATCGTGTAGTGTGACCCTGGCATAACTGGGGGAGCAAATGCCACCCAGGTTCAGCAGGAAAGACTGGCCTCAAGGGGGCCTTTTTAAAGATACAGTGACCACACAGATCTCCTGCTTAACTGGTCAGGTCACAGTCGCCCTCCTCCCCTCCCTGCACCACAGACCCGAGGGAGACAGTAACTGGGCCTCAAGGAAGCACACAAACCAGAGATTCATATACATACATTATATATAGTCAAAGTATTTATATTTGCTACATTGATCTATTTTATTACTGCACTTTATTGCTCTTCTAGCATGTGAGGAAACTCCCACTGCACTCCTCCACAGTATTGTCTCCCGTCAGGAGTGTCTAACCACAGCCTGCTTTAATAGCTCCTGCCTGGACTGAGAGAACCCGCAGCCGGCCTCCCCCTGCACCCCACTCCCACTCCCACTGCCGCAGGGAAACTACTAGAGGGCTCTTGCATCTAATTAAACTAAAAATATATATATGGTTCATCTTATGACATAGATCTTTTTGCAAAATGAGTGTACATTTGTGTAGTTTTGGGAAAGAGGCTGGGAAAATGTAATAGATTTTAATTAACAAAATTCTTGCAAAGCAAACAAAACCAAAGCACCTCAGTGTTTAGACCCAGACATGATTGTAGAGAGATGGCAGGCTGCGGCCTGCTCTCAGAACCACACATCGCAGGCGCGGTATTAACCTACCTCCTCACACCCGAGCATCGTCACTGCAGTCCCATCCCACCAGGCGGGCCGGGACAGGGCTGCAGTCTGAGCACCTGAGAGAGAGGCCCTGGCATGGGCCCGCCTGAACATAAACACGTGGAACTATTCTGTTTGCCATTATTAATTCAATCAACAACAAAATCATTTCTGCCAATTACTGCTGTCCCTGGACATCACTATTATTATTATTATTATTTTTGTCATTTAGCTGACGCTCCTCAGCCCCTCCCCTGCCAGTCCCACAGCCTGGGGCCCCTCTGCCCTGCTGGCTCCTGCTGTCACTACATGGTTGGCATCACTTGGTCTGATCAGAGCTGCTTTTTGCACCCCCCATTACTTTGAACAGCTGGGAGGTATCGATTTCAGTCCCTCAGAGCATGTGTAGCACCGCCACTCCAGCCATGCTGTGAGTGCAGAAGTACAACGGACAAATTAGTATTTCAATTAACACCCCAGTTCAGTAATGGGACAGTGTGTCTGCCTCCCCCGCATAGGAGCAGGACCACGAGCTAGAGAACTGGATGTTGTGTGGGGGGTGACTGTGGCTCCAGGCCCGTCTCCGATGGGGAGTCCCCTCTAAGGAACCACGCCTCGCGTCCAGACCGTCTGCACGGTCAGGGGAGATCCGAACCCCACCGCTCTGCATTCCCCTCATTAGTTCCGTTATCATTATTATTTTTATCTGCCTTGGTCTCTGTCTGCTGAATTGAGGGGACCGTTATAAACTGCTCATAACCCTGTTTCTTGTTTGTTTCTTTGCTTATGTACATGTAATATTTATGTTGTTCGTCTCCCAACCAGCTGAAGTAATAAAAGTTATGCAAAACAGCCGTGTCCTCCTGAATGGTTTGTACTGCCAGGGCGTCCCTCTGCCACGGGCTCACGGGGAGGGACACGGGCACCAGGAGACTGCAGGGCCAGACTGCCTCCACATACCAAGAGCTTGGGCTGGTGTTTAAATAACTCTTTATTTAAAGACATGTTCATAAGAGACCTTTTCCCACTCCTGGGGAACAACAGACAGACAGAGGGAACTGGGGATCAACTGACGGGGACGGAGAGATAGACAGGGACGGAGAGATGGATGCGGGGAGAGTCGATCTCTGGCTTTTTTTTTTTTTTTTTGACATTCCTCTGAGGTGAAGGAGGGAGAAGTAATTACAAACAGGCTGAGGAGAACGGACATGAAAGTGCCATAGATACATTTCGATTTTATCATTATTATTATTTTTTTTAATAAAGAAAAACAGTTCAAGTATTTTTGAATGAGAAAGAAGTGTACATCGATGAAAACATAATAAAAAGAATAAAACTGATGATCCAGGAATGCTGTGTGAAATCCAGTCAGTCAGTCAGTCCCACTGGCACCGACAAGAGTTCCTGTGCAACTGGGGGGGTGCGTGTCTGTGTGGTACAGGGTTTTCCTCTCAGACACTGACTCTCACATTAGGGCAGTTCTTAGGCACTGGAGGGGGCAGGGCAGGGAGGGGGAGCAGCAGCAGTGACAGCTGGGTCAGGGGTCGTGACCTCCATGTGTTCCGTGTTCTCACTCCGTGTTCCGGAGCCGTTCTCCCGTGTCGATCCTGCATGGGAGGGGGGCATACAGTTACGCTCCAGTTCTGGACCAAAATAACCCCCCCTCTCTCTCAATTCAATTCAAAACAGGCTTTACTGCCATTGAAATGCAGGTCCGGTGCCCAGGGACAGGGAGATAGGGGCAATACAGTGAAAATACATTTAAGACTGAAGGTGCTTTCACACCGAACACACAGCTGACATGGAGGGGCGGCTCTCGCTAAATCAAAGCTGTATGACTTCTGATTGACACACAATAAGTATGAAATTTCACCAGGAAGGGAGAAGAGCCTAGGATAAATCTATATTACATAAAATAAAACCCACCTTCTCCAACTCCATTATAATCCCCTGCATAACGCACAATTACTAAATGTAGCCACGCCATTGTGTTTGTTTATAATAACATTATTTGTATACATGATTTATACATGTAGGCTATATCTGTATGCGAGTTGTGTGTCATTTGCTGGGTATGGTCAGAGAGGTGCATCGTACATTATTATGCTATTTATTTTAACTGAGCTTTAATCTGTGCATCCACCATCTATTGAATATCTCTCACAGTTGAATGTGTTCACAGCAGTGTATTACGAATTGCAACCAGGAATGATTGAAGTTAAGGATGTCTACAATTTAATCACAGCTCTGTGTCTTTGATAACGAAACATTTGCGGGTACATTTTTCTGATAGTTTTTTTAATTATAATATCAAGCTAAAGTTTATTGAACTGCTGCTCAAATCACTTTTCGGACTGTATTGGCTTCTGCAACTTAAATAGATTTTCATTCCAAATAATCACTGATGAGTTTCTCTTTCATTTTAATTATTTCAATATCTCCACTGAGACTCCTACTCTTCTCTGATTGGCTGTTTACATCACGGCACATTGAAAGTTGCTCTGCTTTGCCTTCTTAGCTCCGCCCCTCTGCACTCCTGTCTCCATTTAAATCAATGGGATCTGCCGCGCCCGATGTGAAAGCCCCTTACAGGTATTTAGAATATAAAATGTACATTTCTCAACATATCTTTCCATTTCCCTCCCATCCCTCACTCTCCCCCGTCTCTCACCTCTGTGGGTCTCCACGATGATACAGTCTGGCTCCTCCTCGTCCTCCTCCGTGTCAGCCTGAAATCCGTCTGTCTCCATGGCTTCCGCCTGACAGAGGGAGGGAGGGAGGGATTAGAAAAGGCGCGCACATGCATACACTGCTACAACTAATCGATAATGTCGATTAAAAATCATTGGCAACGAATTTCATGGTCGATTAGTTGGGTATACCCGGGGCGAAACTACAAAAAAAAAAAAAAGTGGCGGAGGCTGCAGCTACTCCCAAGGACAGTCAAGTCTGCTTTGGAGCCATGATGACAGAGGATGAAGACGCTCAGCTGGTACAGTAGGGCTGGGCGGTATACCGTAAAAAACTATATTCCGGTATTCATTTACGGACCGGTTTGGACTTTTACTATACCTTCATATTGGTATTTTAAAGTTTTATATGCTAAATTGAATAATGTACTAATTACCGTGTCATTCAGTCATAGCATTCAGCTACCAATAAACTTGATCGCATTTGTGTATCCCACAACTTGCTGTGCCAGCTGCTTGAGACTGCGCTGCCCGACATGAGGCGCATCTGATCAAACACGGATAGTGTTCTTGTAAGGCAGATTTCCGCAGATCTGCAAGGCTCCACCAATGGGATCAGTTGGATCCTGCAGATCTGCGCATATCTACGCTACAAGAACGCGACCACCGTTCTTCACAAACCCTGCAAAAGTCGATGTAATTAGATGACTTAATTTGTAATTTTTGTTTAGTTTTTATTAAAAAAAAAAATAGAATTGCCAATCATTTAAGTAACAACTTAATTATTGTGCACCACATTTACATTATATTTTTTTAAAGAATTGATGTAATTTAATAAAGCATTGATGATGCTAAAGTGTCGATCTAGAATTCTATATCTATGGTTTTGACAGGGCTGTTCACAGCTTCATTGTGTAATGAAAGTTGACATAGTAGTTTTCATTCAACTCCACACATCACTCTTGATGTCTGCATAATCTCTCGTCTCACAGCCATAGCTAGCCTCCCGCAGCAGCTTCTCAGAGCTGCGCTGGGCTGTGCGATTCTGCGCAGATTTATGTGGGCGGGACTTAGTGGCGTCACGCAGAAACACTCCAACTTAATAAAAAGAAAATTATACTTTCTGCATGTGTTTGCATTGCTTTCTAATTCATTAAAATGCAAACAAACATTTATTAATTTTATACAAATGATATCAGTCTAAATTAGCGGGGGTGGGGGTGCTTGCAGATCAAGTTTAGCCCAGCGACGAGAGCGGGGCGGACCGTGTGCGCTTGCGCATTAAAGAATCTCTTGGTTGTGTTGGTTATTGTGTGTCAAGTCTCTCTCATCATGTCTGTCTGCATTTCTGATGCTCATTTCTTGCCGCATCCGACACGTGTGGAGAACCGGGAAGAACGCAAAACGTCCTAATGACGAAATATACTGCCGTAAAGATTGCAATTTGCGACATCACGATATAAACGATATAGCATAATATGAAACTATAGACGTTTTTCTATCGTCATACGATATATATCGTCATATCGCACAGCCCTATTAATAGTAATACATTTTATTTATAACGTGCTCTTATTATACCAACGCGGTACAAGTCAAGTCAAACCAGACAGTATAAAGACAGGCGATACAGCAGTACAGACAAAGACAAAAGAAAGCAAACAAGCAGGTTAGCCAATAAAGGGGAGCAACCAACCAAATAGGCTAACAGGATTTTAAAACTTGCGACTAACAGAGATCCTTAGAAACTTTTATTAAAAGGTGAGTTAAAGACATTACTTAAACCACCATGTGAAGGGGCGCCTCTCACAGCCTCTGGAGGTGCGTTGCACAGCCGTGGCGCAGTGCTGCAGAAAGCTCAGACTATATGATCAAATTAGTGCCATAAATATATATATCAAATAAAAACAAACTGAAAACTTTTGAGTTGTGTTTTGAGTTTGCAATGGGGCTGCTGAAGAAATAAGGTGCTTTTACATAATTTTTACAAAGATGTAAAAAATCTCAAACTACACCTCACCAAAAAGAGACATTCATTGCTTGATGTCATTTTTTAAAGCACGTAAAATCTGATCGAATCGAACTTGTTTCAGTCAGTGTGCAAGGTGAGAGGGAAGATGCACACACTCGTCTGTCTCGTCACGCATGTAAAGATTGGATGCATCATTGGATGCCGTGTGTATGTAAATATCATGCTGCTAAGCATACTCATTCTCTCATTTCAGGAAAAAATAAAACACATTCGACCTCCATAGTCCAGTATTGGACTGCTGTCGAAGCTACTGGATGTAGAAAATATTGTTTAATTAATCAGAAGTTTAACACACACACACACACACATATATACCATCTTTGACACACTCTCTCACACACACTGCAGCCCCACCTGCTCTCTGTCAGCACACTTCTTCATGAACTTGGTGATGGAGATACTGCCGGTGCTTTTCCTCTTGCTGCTGCCGGAGCCGGCGGTGGCGAGGGGGGAGGCAGCGGCAGCGGAGGGGGGGGTGGTGCTGCTGCCGCCGGAGCCAGGCAGTGCGGGGGGGGCCTCATCACGGGCGGTGGCGGGCGGGCCCTGGGTCTGGTAGCTCCACTGGCAGGGCACAGGCAGCGCCTCCTGGCCGAAGCGGGACAGCACCTCCTGGTTGACATACCAGCAGCAGCGGCGGAACAGCGGGCGCTTCTCATAAACAGCACTGTCCGAGATCAGCCGCTTCAGACGGTACCTTGGGGGGGGGGGGAGGACAGTGTCAGAAGAGTGAGAGCAGTTCCCTCTGCCCCAATAGGCGGGGCCACTATCACTGCCCCACAGTTACCTGGTGGGCGGGCTGCTGCTGCCGGGCTCTGGGCTGAGGGGCTGCGTGGGGGGTCTGTGACGGCAGAACTCCTGGAACTCCGTGATGATGATCTTACTGCTGTGCACATTTCCATGCAGCAGAGGCAGGATCTGAGAGAGGACTGGAGACAGGAGGGGGGTTACTGGGATCTGTCCTCCCCAGGGCAGCGTTTTTATTATTCTGCACCTTCGCCCACAGCCACTAAAATGGTTTAAGAAACACGGACACACAATGTACAGTGCAGTGCACGTCAGACTCACTCTGGTCATCTCTCTTCTCTCGGGCACTGGCGTCAGGCGTGCCCCCCTCGTCCCGGGGCAGCGCCTCCAGCAGGCACACGGCGTGCTGTTGCAGAGTCCTGACCTCCGACCCCTGGCCCTCCCACACGCAGCCAATCACCACCGGCTCCAGCACACGGAACTTCTTGCCCTTGGCCTGCAGCTCGTCCCACTCTCGAGCCTTCAGACGCGCGCGCACCTTCTGGTTCTCTGGGTCTGTTGCCTCCTGGGGGAGAGAACTCGGTTTCTCAGAACACTACTGAATGAAAACAACACGAAGTCACGGAAATAGAAAATCATCCCAGAGTGACGGTGCTTTCTCCCTCCCTGAGGCTGCAGATAACTTCAACACAACAGTCTTTGGGAAGACTCGAGATGAATAAAATCTATAAAGCTACCAATACTCTGGTGCTTTATAAGTGTTTTAAACAGCAGCACTGCACCCTGCTCTACACTGCTGTGCACTTTGCTTTTCCTTGGTTTGCGAATGGCCATCGTAGCCGACCCAGCGTGGCTCTTTACTGTCCTGCACACCACAGACAGACAAACAGTCACTGAAGGCCTCCCTTCAGCAAAGCACAGTTCAGGGGGCAGGACAGCACAGGCCTGTATCAGCAGGTCAGTCACTCCCGGAGAGCAGATCAGCTCAATGTCCATAGTTGGATTGGAGACGAGGGGCATCTGGAGCAGCCAGTGCAGAGTGAGGTGGCTGCCCTGGGTCTGGGCTGTGAGCAGAGCCCTACTCCACTGGGGTCCAGCTGGGGCCTGAAGGCCCTTTCCTGGTCCAGCTCAATGAGACCCATCTTCAAGCCCAAGAGCCTGGAGACCTCCATGATGTCCCTGATCAGCAGGAGCAGGTTGAGCCACCAGCCTCCAGCTCTGGATCTCACCCCTTCTTGGGCAGCAGTGCTCTCACTGTTGGATGCTCTTGCAGATGCTCAACCAGAAGGTCACGCCCCAGCACAGCCCAGAACATCCTGTAAAACTCCACTGGCAGCCCGCTGATGCCCGGGCCTTGTACTGAAGGGCAGCAGTGAGCAGCAGGGTGAGCAGGGTGCTCCAGGCCAGCCTGCTCCTCCTCAGACACCTACTACAGGTCTCTACTGAAACGCTGTGTTTTGGCCTGCAGCCCACCCATCTCTGCGGATCTCCTCGTGCTGGTGACTAAAAGTGTAAAAGCAGTGAAGCCTGGCTAGGGAGAGTGTCCCTGGCACCTGCACCCAGCTGCACTGCCCTTCTGCCCCTTTACAGATCCTGAGGTCAGGCTTCCCCTACAACCCCCTCCTCTCTGTGGCAGACTGGGAGTGAGGCTCAGTGTGGATCCTGTAGAGCTTGCCCTTCAGAGGGAAATTCAGATCTCCACCTGAAACCAGGTACTTGTCAGGACAGTTCTCTACAATCCTGTCAAGCTGCAAAAGACAAGTGGTTGTCCCTCGACCAGTGACTGAAAAACACACCATCATTGCAGTCTGAGCCAGGCAGCCCACCACCGCTCTCTTGAACACATCCCTGCTCCCGTTCGCACTTACAATTCCTACTCTGACTTTACTCATTTTAGAAACCGAGTCAGAAGCAGCAACTCCAGCACACCGAGAGAACGGACAGCACCAGGCGAGGGGGAGTATCAGCGTGTCAGTCAGTGGGTGATAAAAAGACCACCGCACTCCGATCAGAAGCAAGCGACTCTTTACTCCCCCCCTACTAGGACTCAACACAGCACTTCAAACGACTATTAAAAGAATAAAAATTAATACATACAATGAAAAGAACAGACGGGAACTGTACAGCCCCCCAGCGGCCCTCTCTCAGAGCTCCTCCCACTCCACCCCCCACACACACACACCAGAGAGGGACAATGTGCACGCAAGTACCCATCCCTGACCAGCTCTTATTCTGCCTGCTGCTCGTACCTCCGGCTCCGACGCCCCCTCCCCCTCCGACAGGTAACCGTGGGGGACGAAGAACCCATCATCGTCTTCGTCATCATCCCCTGCCTCCACCCCCTCACCGCCTTCTTCCTCCTCCTCCTGCCAACGGAAAGAGTGTTAAAGGGAGAAAGATTGAAAGGTGTTAAGAGAACCTGTGGACAAGCTAGCCAGCATTATTAATTTGTCCAATGTCCTCACTTACAGACACAGACACACACACACACACAACACTGACCCCCTCGCTGTGGGACAGGGACTCCCCCGGCTCCTCCTCCTCCCACTCCTCGTCACTGTCCAACTCGTAGTCCAGCAGGTCCTGCAGGGAGGAAGGGGAAGTTAAGACACTGATAACACTATAAACACAATGTCACACATCCAGCCCCCAGAGTGAGCCTGACCTTGTCCTGGCGCAGGGGGCAGCGGGGGGAGATGTGCTGGCTCTTCTTGCTCCAGGTGCCCCAGTAGGCGGGTCGGTAGTTCTCGTGGAACTGCAGCAGTTTCAGGCGCCCGCACTGCGCCCGGTCCGGCCCAGCCGCCGGCCCCGGCCCGTCAACCAGCACCACGCACTCGCTGCCGGGGCACAGCCACACAGGCCCAGTGTTAGCCAATCAGGGTGTTCACCATTCGATCACACTACTTATTCCACTATTAGTGAAGGTCATTCTGGCACCCTCCCTTCCTCTACCCCTCTCCCTTTCTCTGCCCCTACACCCTCTCTCACTCCCTCCGACTTCTCCTGCCCCTCTGTCCATCCTTTTCTGCCTCTCCATTCCCCTCCCTCCGTTTCTCTCTCCCCTCCCTCACCTGCTCGCAGCCTTGGTCTCTCTGGGCAGGGTCGGGCCGGAGCGTCGGTGTTGGCGGTGCAGCCAGTCCCGCCGGCTGTCCAGGCTGTCATCGGGCTTGACCAAGAACACGTCCAGCCGCTCCAGAACCTCCTCGTCACATTGCACCCGGGTCAGCGGCGCCAGGACCATGTTCTCCTTGATCTCAAATGGAGCGAACTTCCCACAGGCAGCGGCCAGAGTCTGAGGGGGAGCAGCCGGCAGTCACACAGACAGACGGGCAGTTACAGACCGCGCCAGCCAGGCAATACATTTTAATAGGTTTAATAAAAAGAAGTAGGCCCACATACTTATCCAACTGTCCGCAGGCGATACTCTTGCACTGAGGTTCGTTCAGACAGCTGCTATGGCAATGTCGACACTACAGCTGTGATCAACCTGACAGACACCTAGTGCAATGTCTCACCACAAACTGTTTTAGTTTCTATCACAGCTGCAGGGAATTCTGCACAGCTTTCTGTGATTTTGGCAGATTTTCTCAACGCACATAAATATAAAACACGTGATCTCATTAAAAGACAAATAAACATATAGGCTTAATGACTACACATCATACGCTATTCTACTGCCACTGACTCCTCATTATATCAGAACCTGCAACAGCTCACTCCCCCGGGCGCGCACCTCCGCTACTCCACTGATAATATCATCTATTGAGATGTTTGCAAGCCCAGCATTGGCGATATGTAGTTTTTAATATTCCTTTAACTATATGCCCGTCTGTCTGCAGACCCACCTTTGGTGCTTGCTGAGTCTTGGCTTTCTGCAGGAAGCGGGTGATCTCTGCTTTCTCTGCTTTGATGCGCTGTGGAGAAAGTGGAAATCACTAACTGCACGCCAGCAAACAAGACCAGGCCAGAGCCTCAACACTAAACACACTCACGTCTTTCTCTTCCTTCAGACGCTTCTCCTCCTCTTTCTTCCTCTTCTCCTCCAGTTTGGCTCTTGGGTGAGAGAGAAAAACACACATATAACATCCGGCCAGAAGATGTCGAGCGAGCGTGTGTGGGTTGGACACCTGGGCCAAGGGCCGGGAGAAACTCACTCTATCTTCACTTTGCGCTGCTCCTCCTTGGCCCTCAGCTTCTCGGCCTTCTCTTTCTCCTCCTTCTCCCTCTTCTCCTTCTTCTCGCGCTCCCTCTCCTCCCTGCGGCGCCGGGCCTCCTCCTGGGCCTTGAGCCGGGCGGCGCGCGCCTCCTGCCGCTGCCGCTCCCTCTCCTCGCGCTCCGCCTGCTGCTGCTGCCGCCGCTGTTGCTGCTGTTGCTGCTGCTCCTCGCTCTGCCCAGGCCAGACAGCCTCAGATCAGCCCCCTACCCAACTCATTCACCCACTTACACTCCCGCAACACAACAATACACAACCCTGAGTGTTAGCCTGGGGGGGGTGTGACAACAACCGGATGTATGGTCTCTCATGTGGAGTTCGGGTTTTAAGACTGACTCTGGGCCCAGGCTGGCACTGCGCCGCCTCAGAAGGCAGGTCAGCTCAGGGGATTCAAAAAACAAGACACAAAACACACATCCATCACTCACGCAGGGGCGCAGCGCCGTGTGCGTCTGGGAGTCCTGCCTCCAGTGTTTACAAACGAGCTGGGCAAGAGCCAGACAGAGGAGCCTCAGGACTGGCTGTTTAAATGGATGTACGAATAATAAAATACAGCGAGAGATTCTTACCTTCAGAGAGCGTCTCTTCACCTTCTTCTCCTCCACTGTCTTCCTGGTTTTCTGTTCCTGAGGGACATGGAGAGAGGGATCTGCGTCAGGCACATCTCCAACTTCACTTTACAAAACGTAAATCCGGATTTTTAAGCATTGAATCCGTGCGCATGCAGATGTAGTTTATTTAGTGTTGGAGTGAGAGATATTCAGGTTTATTATTGTCCAGTTTGCTAAAGTTTGTATTAAAAAAAACTGAAATATTTAAACAATTATTTTTACTTTAATGATGAATGAATATAATTAAATCTAAGAGTACTTTTATTTCACTTTTAAAACTTGTAGAGGGAAAATATATACATCCTATTCTGTCTGTCTTTTGTGTGCTGTGACCCTGGAGTTCACCTTAGTTACTTCAACTGCCTACATTCTTGTAAGGAATATGTTTTTTAAACTTTTCTATCACTCCCTTCTTGGTTATCAGCATTTTACATTCCTTGCAACGTATTAACTGCAAATGACCTTCCAATATAGAGGTTAATTATTCATAAGAAATAATAATATTAATGAGATGGAAAGGCTTAGTTTAGAATGCCAATGAAATCACTGCTATAGTTATTAGAAATAACTAACCAATCAGACACTGTTAGTAAAATGTTAAGCCCCTTGAGGGTTCCAGAATGGATATACAAGTTTTGTTCTGCCTCGAAACGTTTGAAGAACAGTGTCATGCTTGCTTAATACTTTTAAGTTCTGTGTTCTGCCGTTCTTCCTGTGCACATAATAAATACTGATTAGAACTGCCGACTCCAAAATTTTCTTCCACCACAATATATAAAAATTGCGTTCAGAGATGCACTATTGAACATGGTTTCTTACTTTAACATGTATCTAATTCCACATTTCTACTACACTTTACAACTCAATACTTGTAGTTTACAAGTGGTAAATTAAATGTCAAATTTATTTTTCTAATGATTTTTATGCCTTTTCTGATTTCCCACATTAACTATGGGGTATTGACTATCCCCCAAACAGCTACAAAGTTAGCAACCCCGTGACATCATGGAATATTTTTCGATATCTGATTTCTGGTACACAGAATGAGTAGAATATGAAAAACTCACACCACAGATTGTTCCTACTTACAGAATAGCCTGAGAATGGATTTTCCCTATGGATTTTCAGTGGAGATCCCCTTTAAGTAGTAATTATGCCAGGATATCGATGATAACACGACATACAATCAAATTTGTATGCACCTATAGGCTATATATGGCTGTGTGGACATAAAATTAGCTATCTGAATGTCTCAGATAAACTAATTACAAAAATCATACCACAACACAGAACATATGCAAGTGCCAAACAGCTTTTTGCAGAATCAACCTGAGCTGAAACGACTTTAGACCGAACTGAGCCGTTCCCAAGTAAAGAAACATGGCGCATGTGCTCAGAATAAAGTCCTGACTGAGTGAGGGACAGGTTTCATGCATGTGCATGTTGCAATGGGTAGACAAGTACACGTACAGTGTGTGTGTGTGTGTGTGCGTGGGTGTGTGTGTGAGTGAATGTACTCACAGGGGGGGCGGGCGCCGTGCTGGGGGCCGTGGTGCTGGCTGGCTCAGGGGAGCTCTCCACTGCAGACAGGCAGCTGGAGGAGGAAGGCGACAGCATGGACTCGTTCTCTGGGCTGGACTCCTCCTCTCCCTCACCATCTCCATCCTTCTCTTCCTCTTCCTCCTCCTCCTCTTCTTCTTCTGTCTCCTGGCTGATGTTTGAGGCCTGTGCGGCACTAACATCCCCTTCCTCCTCCTCCTCCTCCTCTTCTTCTTCGTCATCTTCCTCCTCCTTCTCCAGAGGCACAGCGATGGGCCCTCCGTTCACTGCACCCCCCCTCTCGCAGTCCGAGGGGCTGGTCTCCATGGAGACGGCAGGACTATGGGGCTTGGTGGGGGCAGGAGACCCCTCCACCTGGCTGTCATGGGCTGGGGGGCCAGAGGAGGACGGATGGTGGGCCAGGGGGCACTCAGGGGCAGTTAGCGGAGCTGGGGTGGAGTTGGAGTCCTCTGTCAGGTCGATGGTGACGCTGGGCTGGGCAGTGTGCTGTCTCTGACACCCCCCCCGGGTCATGAAACTGTCCAGGGGCCCCCGGCCATTCACCAGAGGGGGCCGCTCCTGCTCGTTCTCTGCGTCAGAGGAGCCGGGCTCCGGGCTGCGGGGCGCTGGGGCAGGGGGGGGCACCCGCGGCTTCTTGGACTCCCCGTTCTGCTTGGGCACCGGGTTCAGGCGCTTAAAGGGCAGACGGGCTGGAGGGAGAGAGTCAGGGAGAGCGAGATGTAAGAGATGAGAGAGAGAGAGGGAGGGAGAGTGCACGACACTGCCTGAAAGCGAATCCCACCCGTATGGAGCCAAGGGTCCGCTGCACTCACCCTGGACGAGCTTCTTCTTAGCTGCAGGACTGGTCATCTTGCACTCCATACCTGCAACACACAGATCACAGTCAGGCATCACACCAGGAGAGCGACACAGGAAACCCAGTGACACATCAGCACCGCACCACACCACACTACACTGCACTATACCACATTGCATGAGCTAGAAGTGAGAGCTAAAGGAGACTGCTGTTAAATTACCGACCACAGTGATGACAGACAAGGGGAAGAAAATGACAGGTGAACGACTACATCGCAGGGGGCATGAACTCCAATATTCACAATCACTGTGCCATCTTTTCCTGCAGAGATTACATAGGCTAGACATCCACATGGGTATCTTGCTGTTATCATTGGTCATTGCAGTTGCGAGGGGCAATTTAAACCACTGCATGACAATTCTCTCCCATCACCTAGAACATCCACACAACACCTAGAACATCGCCACCTGCATTTTTAAGTTCATAGTAAACAGCCAGACTGTTCAAATGAATGCACAACAAGCACTTCAGTTATATACACACACATCAGGCCAAAGTAGAGACAGTGCTGTTGCTTTAAGGCAATGCTCTACAGGTATTGAACTTTTTAAAACTGAAATAATTAAACCCTCTCCCGCCATTCCGTGCGCCGCAGCCCGGGGGAGCAGGCCCAGGCGCCCAGCTGCACAGACGGACAGCCCCGCTTTAAGCGACAGAAACAACCGCTAACCGAGCACATACAGCGAACCGCACCCGGAGCAGCAGCGACAGTGTTATTAACCCCAGCCGCAGACATACACAGCGAAACTAATGTGACGTTTTGCAGCATCTGAACTTGCGGGTCTCGGCGTGAGAGCCACCTGCTCTGACAGACAGCAGAGCCGGTGCGGGACTCCACGGTCCGCGACACTTTGCTGTCGTGTCGTCTGTCGCAACTCCTCTCTTAACTCAGACCCATTTGTAACAAATAACCTGGGCAGCAGGAAGTGGAGACAGAGCCGCTGTCAGCTCCTCACAAGACAAGCGACACACGGACAGGAAAACAGCAGGACCTCGGGACTCCGGCACACATGCGCGACTGCACAGTGATTTATATTTATATCGAGTAGCCTGTGTAGATGCACGGTCAATCCGCAGGCAGCTCTGCGTACTGACCCCCCTCTCCCTCTCGACAACAACACATCCACCCCCGTCTTTGTGCCCCTCCGCTGCGGTGCGAATCACACCAGACCTGGCCGACTGGGCTCCGGTTTATTTTGTGTGCAGCTGAATTGGGGATGTAAACTGTCTAAAGAGGGGGGATTATAATAAATCAACTCTCCAGGCTCCCGGGAGAGGGGGGCTTCTCTCTCCGCTCACTATGCACCGTGTCGGTAAAGAGGGCCGTCCCCCCCCACCACCCCGAGTCGGTTTTTGAGCAGCATCTCTAACCCCCGGCCTAGCGGTGCACCGACCCACACACTCGCTCCCCGCAGCCCTCTCCCGGGGTCAGGCCCGTCTCCGTCCCCCCCCGAGCTCACCTCTTCTCCTCGGGGTGGCCCCTTCCGAGGACGGCTCTTCCGCCGCCGACATCAGCCGCCGACACCGGGCCTGGATTCGAGAACTTGGGCGCAATTATCCGCAGCACAACCCCACATAAATGACAATGTCGCTCGGGAAAAAGTGGGTTCAGCCTGCGGTCCTCTGCTCGTCAGACCCAGCCCGCCCCCGGAGACAGAGACGACGGACCCTGGTCGGGATTAGTTACCACATTAATTCGTGACTTATGTGCGAATATGAAGCTGAACTGAAATGAAAAGGCCGGTGTGTGTGCGCCGCTCCGCCGCGCTGCGCGTCTCCCTGCCCGCTGCCGCTCGCTGCTCAGAATTGGCGGGAGCCTCTCGCAGTGCCCGGCCGGCCGCCCTGATTGGCTGCATCCCCTGAAACGTCACCGGGAAAAAAAAAAAAAAAAGCACTTTTCCCCCTTGACAAACTTTCTCCTCTGGCCACGCCCCCTCGAAGTGAGCTCCGACGCTGATTGGCGAGTCCCCCCCCCCGTTTCTCCGATCAATCTTAACGAGGCTCCGGCAGTGATTGGTTCAGGCGTCGCCGGGTGGGCGGGGCTCCACGGAAGTGACGAGTTGGTAACAAACAAACAGCTCACAGAAGAGGACAGGAAACAGGAGCCGAAACATTGTTGCAGAGAGCAGGGAGTGCGTAACGCCTCACTATGCAAGAGACGGGAATTCATTAAAACATTAAGAAAATGAGGTCGAACAGGGGAAGAACAGATGTATGCATCACTGATTCCTATCAGAGTGGTGCTTGTGCAACTGACCTGACATGGAAACAGCCCTCATCACTATTTTAATATGTAAATACAAGCTGTGTGGTGGAAATGCGTCACTATTATACACTTACTGAAGTTGCTATTTACTGCCTCTATTGCCTGAGAGAGCCCATCGAATCCCCCCTTATATACCATACTGTGTATTAGGCTGTGTTGTGTAGGTTAATAGGTCGCGCAGAATTGAAAGTGTCTGAGTACTTGTGCATGATCTGTTGCTGGATATGTATTATTTGTATATTAGTGTGCAGTTTAATATCAGTGACTGTTTGTAATCGAAGTAGTAGTGGCAGAATTTAGGTTAGGAGTAGCGTGCATCAGTATAGTTTACCATATACATAAATAGGGTTAAATATGATCAAATGTAGTGTGGTGTACCAAGATAAAAGCATTGTTCAAATGTGGAAAACGCACAGTTAAACCATTGTTAAAGATGAGAAAGAATAGTAAACACACAAACGCATACACACAGAGCAGTGGTGTTGTATTATAATAAGTGGATATAGTATGTGGGACAAATACCCTGACACACTGACTGATTGATACACTGACTGTCTGACTGACACACTCAATCACTAACTAACTATATCGACTGACACACTGATTTGCTGATACACTGAACTGACTGACACACTGACTGACTGCTACACTGACTGGCTGACTGACACACTGAGTGATTGACACACTGACTGACTGACACTCTTGCCCCCTGCGACATGCCTGTTGTCATATACGACACGCCCCCCGTGTCCCATGCGACAGGCCATTACCCTCTGCAACACTTTAATGAATGACAGACTGATATACACTATAGCTTACATACACGGCTATTACTGAATTAACACTGTAATATCACCACTTCTGAGGAACACACATAGACATCGTTGCTCCTTTCTGCTACTCTCTCCTTTGATCCCCTTTTCCCCAGATCCTTAGTGGCGGGGTTAGATATAACCCGCTTTATTCATCCATTGTAAGTCGCACGTTGCTGGTTCATAGCTCTTTAGAAAGCAGAGGCCCAGAGCTTTCAGCTGTGTGCCATTCGGAGGTATAGCCTGCAGGCAGACCTTTGTCCTGTGATGGAGCACATTGTGGAGAGCTGATGAAGGCTCACCTGCTTCCTGGGCTCCTTCTTGATTAGGAAGTAGTCTGCATTAGTTAAATCTGTTAGCAGGTATACACGATAACTTGTATAGTTCTATATGCATTATTATTATCATTATAATTATTATTTATATATATTTTGGAATCTTAAAGGGAAAATCCATAATTTCTCAGGTTATTCTATAAGGAGCATGCGCAGTCGCACTCCGCTGTAGCCTACACGGCAGTCCCTTGAATAAAATATAATGTAATCCCACAGTTCTGGGTGGTGAAATCAACTTTTTAGGACTACAACCCAGTGGATCTTTCGGGTAAAATAGAGTGATGGGTCCATCGGACGTGCATAAAATGTTCGTTTTTAATGATGTTCGTGACTTTTCTGATTTCCCCCATTGACTTCAGCAAAGCAGCTCCAGAGCTAGCACCCGCGTGACGTCATGGTCTATTTTTCGATCTCTGATTTCCGGTGTTAAGACATATTTGGCATCCCCTGGAATCCTGCATCCCCGACTGATTACGCATGCGCAGTTTCAAACTTTGTAATATAACTACTGTGAACAGGATTTTTTTTTACATCATTATATACAACTGACATTTGGCCTTATAAAACAATTTGCAATGAGAAGTCTTCACTTTAAAATAGATTTGAATTAATATCACAATGCACGTAGCTTTATTTTAAATAGGCAAAATGTATATTTATATTTAAACTTCCTGTAAATGGAAGCAAATAATCTACTTTTTTATGTAATAAAGCATGCACAGTTGGGCGAAAAGTCATTAACGTGCAATTCTCCGTCAGGGGCTGCAGGAGATGTCATAACACAGGTACATAGAATGAGCTGGACATCAAAAACTCACTCCACAGAATATGTTTCTACTTATAGTATAACCTGCAAAAAATGGATTTTCGGTGGAGCTAGAAAATTCGAAGTACATCAAACGACATGTTACTGTGTTTATAGGCTACCACAGTACACTGCACAACACAACACTTTCCCGTGGTTTTACCGCAGTACATCACACTACATATTACGTGTTGTTTTTAATTTGTTGTGTTTTCGATGGATTATGAATAAAACATGTGCTATCATATCCTTACAACAATCACAAGCCGCCAACAATGTATCACAATCCCTTGCATTTGCCTGCAGCGCTCCGGCTCAGACAGCAGAGGGCAGTGTTGGCCTGCAGTCAGTGTGTGCCGTCCGGCGGGTCTCTCGCTGAGCTGCCGTGATGCCCACCGGTCTCCTGCCTTCAGTACTGGTGTAACTGGGCCAGTCTGCCCCCAGCAATGACTCCAACACCAACACCTGCCCAGTTAGCCAGTGCTGGCCTGCAGCTGTGAGCACCATGATTCTCTCCACATCCCTCTCTTACTTCTAATTTTCTCTGCTTATCCATCTCTCAGTTTCTCTTTACCTCTCCCTCTTTCTTGCTGTACCTCTCTCTCTTGATCTGCTACTTTCTTTTCACAAGAGATGAAAGTTAAGGAGGATCAGCAGCTGTTTTTCAGTTTATTTTACAGAATTCGCGATTTCTGTTGACTCAGCTGCACATTTTGCTGTTCTTCGGGTTTTGTGCGTGGAGAGAGAAAGAGAGATAGAGAGAACGAGGGAGGGGGTGAGTGGGATAATTTACAGTGTGAAGGAAATGTGACATCCTGTGTTTGAGGCTCTTAATTCCCACAACAGAGACACAGAGAGGAAGTGATGGAGTCTTTTCTCTCACTCCTCTTCCCCTTCCCTCTCCTTCCTTTGGTCTTGTCTCTCGGTTGTTGCTCCCTTCTTCCCTCCTCTCCCTCGCTGTGCACCTCACGACTGACTGACTGACACACTGACTAACACCCTGACTGACTGACACACTGACTGAGTGACACACTGAGGAACACAGTCAGTGTGGGGCTTTATGATCCAAAACCGAGACCAAAGAAAACTGCGACACAAAGAGGAAAGGAAACATTCGGATCATTTATTAGAATAAGAAAGGTGGCAGAGTGAGAGAGAGAGTGATAGTGAGAGAGAATGAGTTAGAGAGAACTAGAGTGAGCGAGTGAGAGAATGACAGAGAGCAAGCAGAGTGTCTGGAGTGTGACAGACAGGGCTGTCAGGGCGGCTGTGGGCAGATCAGGGGTCAGGGGTCATTTTGAAATCCCATGTTATGCAGGCAGTGGTGTAGCTCTGTACCCTGGGGGGCTCGAGCAGGAAGGGGTTAAGTTACATGTGCCTGTCTCCGCATTTTATAGAATTAAAATATTGCAAGACAGTTATAAAATATACTCTCAGGATTTAATGGTATTGCAGGTAGTGGGGTGCTATACTTGCCCCTCCCCTCACAGCGCAGTGCCACCCCAGACCACCAGGGGGAAGCAGAGCACTGTCCGAAACAGCACTGGCACTCTTATGGGGGGACAGGCGGGGGTCAAGAGGTTAATAGGGTCAGAGGGCAGGTGTGCCATCCCCCCCCACCCACCCACCCTGCTTCCAGACCACAACCAGATGGACAGGTGGCCAGCTGTGGGCACCGCCAGCCCCTACACAGTCCTGCCACAAACGCACGCTGTCTGAAGCAACACAATTCCAAAAGGAGCGCAGAAACAGAACATCCAGTCAAATCAAATCAAACCCCAAAACAAACGGAACAATCAGAGCCGACCGGAAAAAAAAAAGTAAAAATATATCGACATTTGTAATCAGTGCTGTCTATTGTACTTCTCTAGGACTTTACAAAAATGCAAAAAATCTTGTGCTTCTCTTGAATCTGTACAGGGGTGCAGCCGTTGAAAACTGATTCTCTCCGTCTTCCTTTCCTTGTCTTTCTCTTTGAGACCCCTATCAGTTCAGGGTGTGCGTGGGGGGGGGGGGGGGGGGCGCGGTCCACTCGGTGAACGGGACAGAGTGGGGGAGCCGTGCTTGGTGGGGGGACACACACTTTACAGAGGGGGAGGTGGAGCAGCCGAGCCTGTGGAGAAATCCGAGAGCCGAGGAGAGGATGCACGGCTGCTGTGGGGATCCAGTGCAGTGATTGGCTGTGGGGATCCAGTGCACAGGGATGGTGGTGCTCATCTCAGGTCTCAGAGAGCCAAAGAACGTGAGTCCCAGTTCACTGTGTATGTGTGTCTCATTCTCTCTATTCATCTATCTTTCTCTCTTAGCCCATTAGCAACACTGACCCACTCTGTCTAATCAGCTGTGTTTGGCACAATGGGGGGTGGGTGAGGGTCATTTACACAGCATTCAAGAGATCACTGGAGTAGAGGGGGCACTGGTACCGGGTCAGGGGCAGTACTGTGCTGGTCAGTGCTGGACACGGCTAATACTCCGGCCTGGCTCTCTCACCGCGCTGCTCCTAGCCATCACATCAACACAGCACGTTCAGTGAGCGACAGTTCCCAGAATGCACAGGGGCAGTGCTGCCAATGCGCCACCGAGTCCCTGAGATTCCCATCGGCCTGCTCTCCTCACAGACCGGTGTCCCTCCTTGGCTCCCCACATTGTAGTGTCCCTGCTCTCCTGTCCCTGTCTTGGGGACACTGTCCACTGTGCATCAGTCCTTGGCTTGGCTACAGAAGGCAGGGTAAGAGACAGGACAGGCAGGGCAGGGCAGGGCAGGGCAGTGTGTCTAATATTAGGGGATGTTTCAGAGCAGCGGGACCGTCGGCAGCTGATTGTGTCCTAGCTGTCCTGCAGTGTCCCCACACAGCCCCCCACAGGGCCCCCAGGGACAGGCCTGTCCTCTCTCTGCAGCTACAGTCCGCTCAGGAGAGAGGGCGAGGCGGGGGCAGGGAGGGCCGTGCTCACTGTCCGGAGGGAGTCCGCTCGTGGCCCTTACTGAGCAGCTCTCTGAGGTCGGCCAGGCTGCTGAGTGCCTGCGGGGGCTGCAGCACAGCACGCCGGGAGGGGTTGGCATAGTGGGGGGGCCCGTGAGAGGCGTTGTTGCTGTTGAAGTTTAGGCTCTCGGGGCTCCAGTGCAGGGCCTCCCCAGGGGCGGACAGCGCGCGGCGGGGCGGGGGGCTGTCCTGGGGTGTGGCGGGGCAACACTCCCCCACAGAGCTGCGCAGGGCGGGGGGGCGCACCGACTCACGGGGGGGCTGTTGGGGGTGGGGCTCGCGCACAGCCAGGGAGAGGTAGTGGCGGTCGGACAGCAGGGTGGGCTCGGAGTGATCCTCGGGGTGCCGCCCCCGGCCCGGACCCAGGTGCTTGGCCCCCAGGTAGAGCAGTGTGGTGGGGCCGGGGGGGCCTAGGTAGCTCTGGCTCTGGTCCCAGTCGGAGTCGCTGAGACGGAGCCCTGGGGGGGCGCGCTTCTGCTGCAGGGGCGTCTGCTCGGGCGTGGGCAGCAGCCCCGGGTCCAGGTCCGGCGGGCCGAGCCGCACCACCCCCCCCACGCCTTGCCAGCCGTTCTGCACCATGAGCGGAGCCAGCAGCGTTTCGGACTGCCCCCGGGACGGGCGCTCACCACCCCCGCACCCGCTGCTGGGCCGCGTCACACTCACCACCGAGCCCCCCCCGCCCTGGGGTAGCATGCTCTGCTCCTTGTCTCCTTTGCGGCGGTTGCCCCCAGAGACCGCCCCCCCACTGCGCACCCTTGGCCCGCCCTGCCGACCCATCGCCCAGCACACCGCCAGGCCTGACAGCGCCGCCCCAGTGGCGAAGGCCGACACTGCGGACAGAACCAGCAGGTTCACGGACACCAGCCCCTCTGGCTCCTCCACAAAACTCTCCTGCAGAAGCCCTGAGGGAAGAAGGGAGGCAGAGAGAGAGAGAGGCGCAGAGGGGTCAGAGGCCGCACTGTATTGCTCACAGTGTTGATTTCAGACGTGCAGAATGTTTGTGTAACCCTGACGCCAGGCGTGCAGACAGAGCAGGGCTCTAAAGAACAGAACACACTCTCTCACACACTCACACTCTCACACCCCCCTCTCTCAGCTCCAGTAATTGCCTGTACAGAGTCTCAGGGTCGGCTGCTGTTTCTCTGTAATGTATTCTGGCCAGAGCGCAGCATGTCTGACAAGCCCCCTGCCCCCCCCCCCCCCCACAGGGCGCTGCTACTGTGCTGGTAACATGCGTCGTCCACTGCACCCCCCCCACCCCACACAGCTGGCATAACCACGGAGACTAGTTCAACAGCCTGCCTGGACTCCTCCAGCAGAAGGGATGATAAAAAGACTTTCACATTTAAAAAAAAGTCCTCAGAAATATACAATTAATAAACTAACAAGTCCTCCCCCATCAACAGGATGTGTCTGTGAGTGAGCATCTCTATCAGCCTGCTCTGCTGTACTGCTCCAACCTCCCCCATCTCTCCTCTCTCTCTCTTTCCTGCTCTCCCAGGCTGTATCTCTTCATCTCTGTCTGTCTGCAATCTCTTATCTTCCTCCCTCCCTATTTCTCTCTCTCTCTCTCTCCTCTAAATCTCTCTCTCTCTCTCTCTCTCTCTCTCTCGTGGGCTCTATCTGTTCATCTTTCTCATTCTATCTCCAATCTCCTTCCCTCTCATGACCAGTTTCTCTCTCCCTCTCTCTCACTCCATATCTTGCCTAGTGTCTCTAAATTCCTCTGACTCTTGCTAGATCTAGATCTCTCTCTCCGTCTCTCTCTCTCACACACACAAACTCTCTCTCTCTCTCTCACACACACACTCCCAGTCCCAGACCTCTCTCAGTGTAATTAATCGGCTGTGTGTATCTGGCTGATCTGACTGTCCTGTATGAAAATCAATTCCTCTCTGTGTCTCTCAGCCCGAGTCTTTCAGAGCAGAGTTATCTTTCCTGTTCCTCCATTCCTCTCCCTCCCTCTCTCTCTCTCTCTCTCTGTCGATAACTGCTCGCTCTCACATCCCAGTCCCCCCATAGCACCCCTTCCCCTTTCCCACACCGCTGGGCAAAGTAGAAGAGTCTTTTCTCCTCACCATCACAATCTCCCAAGTGAGAGGTGTTGCCGTGCTCCACATCCTGCTCGAAGGGCAGCCTGGAGCCAGAGAGAGAGGAGAGAGGAGAGTGAGAGGGGAGAGAAGAGGATTGGAGCAGAGACTTTACAAAGTTTATTACAGCAGCACCCCCAGACACAAGGAGCAAAAACAGTGCGAGAAAGAAACATATAATGCATAAGGAATATATGTGTGCGTGTGTGTGTCTGTTGATGGCGGCTGGGCTCACCTGGTACCAGGTTCGAGGAAGGAGCAGGTGCTGCCCCGTGTCCAGCCGCAGTACGGGTCCCGAGACGCGATGCAGTTCCTGTAATGGCACAGACTGACCTGAGCACAGCCTCACACTGACACACTGGCATACTGAGTCTCTGACGTACTAACATACTGAGACTGAGAGACTAAGACTCCTATACACTGAGTCCTTGATACAATGACACAGTGTGTGAGAGTGACAGTGTGTGAGAGTGACAGAGTGTGAGAGTGAGAGTGACAATGTGTGAGAGTGACAGCGTGTGAGAGTGAGAGTGATAGTGTATGTGAGTGAGAGTGACAGCGTGTGTGAGATTGACAGTGTGTGCGAGTAACAGTGTGTGAGATTGAGAGTGACAGTGTGTGCAAGAGTGACAATGTGTGCGAGTGACAGTGTGTGAGTGACAGTGTGTGAGAGAGTGACAGCGTGTGAGTGACTCACTTCATGCAGTGGCTGTGCAGGTGGCAGCGGGCGAGGGGCAGCCGCACCACACAGGAGGGGAAGGCCAGGAGCAGTGAGCGGCTGGGCCTGTCCAGGGTCAGCTCCAGCATCCTCCGCGCGGGGGGAGAATCCGGGCCACACCTGACACGGACACAGGACACGGGACACGGGACACAGACACCGTCACGGCACCGCACATGCCCAGCACACAACTCCCATCCATTAATCAACCCAGCAATCAAAAAATCACAGCACAGAGTCAGAGTGGCCAATCAGAGCGCAGAGGCAGAGTGGCCAATCGGAGTGCAGTGGCAGAGTGGCCAATCAGAGCGCAGAGACTGTGGTGAATCGTTTGTAAGAAAAACACAGTGGGTCAGTGGGAGCAGTGAGGGTCAGAGTGGGTCGGGTTAGTGTCATGTTGCTCACTTGTCCGGGGGGAAGCCCTGGAACTCCTCCAGGAACAGGCTACTGTAGGTGGAGCGACCGGCGCCACTGGGCTGGATCAGGAACTTGAGCACCGATCCGCTGTCAGAGCCCAGGAACAGCACCGTGTGGTTCCGGTAGGGGCCAGCCTCAGTGTCCACCACCATCTTACTGAGCTGGTACCTGAGAGAGAGAGAGAGAGCGAGAGAGAGATGTTCACTGTCAGGACACTCACTTAGACACAAACACAATCACAAACACACACACTCGCACGCACGCACACACACCTGACCATGGTCCTGGTGATCCATGGTCGTTGGCCCAGCGATGGCACGGACTCGTCCATCAGCGGGTGTGTCTTCACGAAGTTCAACATCTCGTCAGGGAACGCAGTCGAGGAGTTAAACCTGGAGCCCTGTCCAGCACAGCCCCCCGGCCTGAGAGAGAGAGAGAGAGAGAGAGAGAGAGAGAGAGAGAGAGGAAGAGACAGGAAGCCAGAGAGTAAGAGGAATCCCGTATACAAAACAGCCTAAATCTGATAAAAATTATAACACCAAATAAAAATCGCATACAATGTTGAAACTAGTAATGTTTTTTAATGTTTCCCATCACCCCACCCGCCCAGCATGTTCTGGTGCCTGTGGCCCGGCTCAGTGCACCTGGGTCTGGGGATGATCTCATCTGGTACCGGGGTCCAGATGGACTCTGGGGATTTCTGCTCCTTGAATCTTCCCTCGAACACCAAGGACAGCTGGTGCATGTCAAACGCACACACCGCCGAGCCAGGGATACTGAGAGAGAGCGAGAGAGAGCGAGAGAGAGACAGTGTGAGAGTGCTGTGCTGGCTGTGCGTGTGTGTGTGTGAGAGAGAGAGAGTGCTGTGCTGGCTGTGGCTCACTGCTGGAGCACAGGGAACACTGACACTGTCTCTCTAGTGTTCAGTGCTTTTAAATCACTGTCAAAAACAATCCCCCCCATCACTCCTGCTGCTGCTGCTGTTAAACCGAACGAGCCTCTCTCACTGAGGTCCGACTCTACTGCTCCATCTCTGTCCCCCCGTCCTTGTACCAGGGTTAACCTCTGCCCCCCGCCACACCCGTGTGAGGCGTGCAGCCCGTACCTGTTGGCCGGTGTGGAGAAGACGGCGAGCAGCGTGGGCCGGCCGTGCAGGGAGATGACCGGGC
Organism: Amia ocellicauda; assembly: GCF_036373705.1. Classification (NCBI taxonomy): domain Eukaryota; kingdom Metazoa; phylum Chordata; class Actinopteri; order Amiiformes; family Amiidae; genus Amia; species Amia ocellicauda. Next base: position 10,732,029 of record NC_089871.1, read on the forward strand.
TGGTGGACTGCAGCACGTTGAAGTAGAAGTGGGCGTCGCCAGGGACGGAGCAGTTGAGACGCGCCTTCAGGAAGGATGTCCATTGCTTCTCCAGCACCCGCTGGGACCCCCCCAGGTCTGCCTTGCACACCCGCGCCACCCGGGACACCACCACCTGCCACACAGCGACACTGTCACACACTAACACAGTGACACACCTGGGACACCACCACCTGCCACACTGTGACACTGTCATACACTGACACACTCAGGACACCACTTCCTGCCACACACTGACACAGTGACACACTGACCCCCTCTCCCTCCCTCTCTCTTCGCACCTTCTCCAGGTAGTTGTACTCCATGGCCATCTCCCTGAAGAAGAAGTAGATGTGTGGGCCCCACTCCACGGCACTGACAAACAGCGGCTCTGCAACACACAGCACACTTACAGCACAGCGCCGGGGCCCAGCCAGGCTCGGCACAACATGGCCTCTGTCAGTCAGTGTGTCCGTCAGGTTCTCAGAGGTGTGTCAGTGTATCAGTCAATCAGTCAGTGAGTCAGGGTGTCATTGTGTCATTGTATCAGTTAGTCAGTGTGTCAGTCAGTCAGTGTTTCAGTGTATCAGAGTATGGGTCGGATCGGGTCGTACCTCTGAACCACTTGGAATCATGCTTGACTGTGCGCAGGGCGGGGCTGTCCCCCAGGCTGCGGTATATCACGGCGTCGATCGCCAGGAAGTCCGTCACTGTTGCGGTGAACAGGTTCCCCTCTGAAACAACGTCACACAGACAGGTCAGCTCCGGGACTTACACACACACACACACACACACACACACACTGAAGACAGCCCAGCCCCCCCCTTACCTGCAAACAGCGCCACGTTGGCGTGCTTGGGGTCGTAAGGGCAGCGTGCCATCCCACTAATCGGCTCCCCCTCCATCTCCAGACTGTCACCCTGAAACACACACACTGAGTTACACACACACATACTGTGCTGAGATATGATGTAACACACATAACAGTGCGTTTCATACACACTACTCTGTGTTTGTGTTTCTGTGTCTCTCTGTCTCTCTCTCCATGTCTGTCTCTCTCTCTCCGTGTCTCTCCTGCCTCACAGCACGGGAGCCTCTGCGCTGCTCAGAGCTGGAGAGAACAGCGCAGCGGTTGGTGCTGAGACGAAAGTCTTAATGAGCACTTGTCAAGACTTCAAAAATCCTATAAATAAACCACCAGGAGCTCACTACCCCCCCCACCATTCTCCCCTGTCCCTCTCTCTCCCTCCCTCCCTCTCTGTCTGTCTGTCTCTCTCCCTCTCTCTCTCTCTCTCTCTCTCTCATCCCTCTGGAGAGCCACAGCACACATCACAGTCCCTGGCAGCGCAGCACCGGTGTGGCCCATCTCTAATGAGGGCCCCATGTGAGACGGCACAGACGGCACAGACACATCTCCCGCCGCTCTGCTCTTCATCTCGGCAGAAAATGGGGCCGCGCTCCTGCCGGTGCTGGGGCCTGCACCGCCCTTCGCTAGCACGCCTGTCTCTCCCATCCCTTCTCATTCTCCGCAGAAAGAACTAACTTGTTTAACAAGCCAATTTCCTCCCCCTCCCCATTCCATCAGCCGCCATCCTTCTCAGCATCCTTGCCTCCCCCAGCTCTCTCTCTCTCACTCTTGGTCAGTGCTGTCTGCCGGCTGGCCGGCCTGCCTGTCAAGGCTTTAATTAGAGTAGCCGCAGGCCTACTTTATTAATCTGCAGTTTAATGTGACCCTGCTACACGGGGCTGTAATTTAATACTCCGGCCTTAAAGCCTCCTTGATGGAGCCGACCGGGGGTGGGGGGGCGGAGTTTGTAAAACTCTAAGTGCTGTTTTTATTCGCTGCCATTAATCCCAGGCGAGTGAGAAAGAGAGAGAGAGAGAGAGATAGAGAGAGAGAGAGAGGAGAAAGAAGTGTGTGTTCCGGGTGCCCTGTGTTTTGGGTGCCCTGTGTTTCGGGTGTCCTGTGTTTGCGGTGCCCTGTGTTTCTCGTACTCACGGTATAGTTGGCGCACAGTGGGTTGAAGGCGTTGGTCCCGCAGACGAACAGGCCGCCCGGGCGACTCAGCAGCACCTTCACAAAGTTACGGCACTCGTCCTGAAAATAGCAGAGAGAAAGAGAGAGATAGAGAGAGAGAGAGGTCACAGGAGAGCAAGAGAGAGGGGTGCATACTGAGTACTCAGTCCATGACACTGTGAATACTGTGTATACAACCATTAATATCTAAATACATTTTATGTTAAGATGTCTGTAAATATCTGTTACAGTCTTAAATGCATTTTCACTGTATTTATTGTTCCCCATCGCCCTGTTCCTGAGCAACGGACCTGCATGCCAATGCTCTGGCAACACTGACGGAACTCGCAGTCATGCCAAAAAAGCTGTTATGAATTTTGAAAGGAGAGTGAGGGACAGGGAAGAAGAGAAAGAGGGAGAAGGAGAAATGCAGAGGGAGAGAAGGGCAGAGGAAGGGAAGGGAAGGAAGGAGGGGGAGGGAGGGAGAAAGATAAAATATCTATAGTTGTAAACTGTTTTTTATTCACATCTTGTTCTTTTGTACTTGTTTTTGTGCAGTTTCTGTACTCTGTGCTGTGTGTAAATGCTTTGGCAGCACTCGTGTGAACCGGTCGTGCCAATAAAGCTGGTTTTGAATTGGAATTTGAATTTGACGCCCTCTGCGCAGTGAGCGGCCGCCGCAGCACCACTCAGTCTGTCCTGTACTATCCTCCCCCACAACACTGACTGTACTCTCACTGTCAACACCCCCCCTCTGGCCACCTAGCCCCCTGCCACCTCCCCCCCCACCTCCTGCCAGCGGATTCCGGTTACAACAACTGCCCCCCTCTCGTCTCCCCTCATCCCCGGTGACTTGCAGCCTCCCCCCCTACTCTACACAAGACCGGGAAAGGGGATCTCTCAGTGTAGGACAACCGACAGACTGAGGGGCTGATGTAATCGGACCGGGGGGGGCTGAGTGTTATTCCAGATGTCTCTCTGATCGCTGCCTCCCACCCCCCTCCCGAGATCGATTTGCACGGGGGAAGAACATGGGGGGGACAACGACAGGTGAGCCAAACGAGGGGGGAGGAGAGAGAGAGAGAGGGGAGTGATATAGAGTGTGAGTGTGTGTGAATGTGTGTCCCTGTGTGTGTGTGTGTGCGCGAGTGTGTGTCTGTCTCTGTGTGTGCGCAACTCTGTGTGTGTGTGTGTGTGTGTGCGCGAGTGTGTGTGTCTGTCTCTGTGTGAGAGTGTGTGTGTGTGTGTGTGTGTGTGTGTGTGTGTGTCAGATTTCGTGTGTATGGGTTGGGAGGTCTTGATGTCAGGCTGAAAATAGGAACAATGCAGCGCAGAGCTCCCTGCAGCACCGAGCCGTGCAGCTGCCGCACACAGACACCTCCCCGGGCCGCAGCCACCCAGGAGGGACACCAACATGTCAGACAGGAGACACGGGGTCAGACAGACAGAACCGGTGCTGGAGGAGGAGGAGGAACTGCAGCCACAGCCTCCGGGCTTAAAATGAAATGTTATACATATATAAATATATATATATATGAATAGAAATGTAATAGCCACCAGATAATGAAATCCGTAAATACAAATGCACTGCACTATACTGCGCTACACTTCCCCCCCCTCCCCTCTCTCTCTCCCTCTCTCTCTCTCTCTCTCTCTCTCTGTCCTGGAGCAGTGTGCCCTCCAGTGACCTCTCAGTAGCTCGTCCCATTTTATTTCACAGTTTTATCCCCTGGCAGCACAGAGGGGCTGACTATGATGTCATGTGAGCAGTGTGTGTGTGTGTGGGGGGGGGGCATTTTCTTTCCTGTTATTAATTCTTCCTCATTTATTTATTGATTCATTCATGTAAGCATGTAGTATTTATTTATTATTATTGTAAGAATGAAGGAGGGCTCTCTGTCTAGACGTGGTGGGCATGGCAGCCACAGTGACCCTCAGCCTGCCTCCCACTGGGGAATATAACAACTATCCCTGTGTATATGTGTGTGTATGTGTCTAAGTGTGTGTGTGAGTGTGTTTGTGTGTATGTCTGCATATTTGTGCACATGCATCTCCCCAGACAGAGGAGAGAGAGAAAGAAAGAGAGGGATTGGAAGAGCAAGGGTGGATGAGAAGAGAGCGACAGTAGAATGGAGAGCAATAGAGTAAGAGAGAGAGATGCAGAGAGAGTGAGAGGCGGGCTGCACGCACAGTGGCAGGGTGGCGCATTGGCATTCAGCTGGGCAAGAGGGGCAGGCTGGCACCCAGAGGGCGCAGGAGGGGAGAGGTGTAATAGAATTAGGAAATTGAATTTTCTGTCTGGTTATGAGAATATGTCCGTTCTGATCAACCAACCAGAAATAATTAATTACAAAACCAATTATGCAGACAGCTAATAAATCACAGCTGACAAAATCATTTTCGGGTGGTGAAATGGAATGCTGCTGGTGGGGGGGGGGCACCACTGGGAATTAGTGGCGGGTGGTGTGTGTGGGGGGGCATTTGGAGGAGAGGTTGGTGAAGGGTGGGGGGGTTGTGAGATTCTGAAAGGCTGCCTGAACTTTCGCTGTTCCCTCCCATTTCCCTGTTCGCTCTCTCACACACACTCACACACACGCATGCACTCTCACACATTCACTCTCACACACACACACTCACGGTTACAAACTTACACACTCACACACTTACACAAACAGACACACACACACACTCACACAAACACACTTACACACACACTTACAGTCACACACTCTTGGCAGGAAAGGGAGAGAGGGGGAGAAGGAGGAAGCCTCAGACACAGGAGGGCACAGTGTGAAACACCCTTGCTCTCTTTCTCTCATCTTCCCCTTCTCCCTCCCTCTCTCCCAATCTATTCACCCTGTCTCTCCTCTCTTCATCTTCTTATGTATATTCTATTGAAGGTGTAATTTTCTCTGTGTTGAATTGCTAATTCCCGCCTGAAGGGATATTTTAATCTGAGTGATTTCTCTCTCTCTATCTTGCTCTCTCTCTCTCTCTCTCTCTCTCACATCTCTGTAATATTATTAAAAAAACTTTATTACTTTGAAGCAGGGAAGATGTGGTTTTAAGTTTGAGTACAGAGGCAGAGAGAGCAGGGTGAGGGGGAGAGGGGTGAGGGGGAGAGAAGTCAGAGTGTTACAGTCAGTGTGTCAGAGCTCCTCACCTCGTGCTTGCCCTTCATTCGGCAAATCCTGATGTCATTCTTGTTGGACTCCCAGGTGCGTTTCTGCAGGAAGAGAGGAGCGGTCAGAACACAAGGAAACCCACCAGCCAACCAATCTACCCACCAGCCAACTAACCCACCCGACCCACCAGCCAGCCAACCAACCAACCCAACCCACCAGCCAACCAATCAACACAACACACCAGCTAGTCAACCCACACAACCCACCAGCCAACCAACCAGCCCAACCCACCAGACCACCCAATAGCCCACTCACCTTGCTGTAGAACATCTCCTCTCCCACCACACCGTCCAGCTCCACTCGAAACAGGTCATCCCTGACAGAAACAGACACACAGAGACATACACAGGAAGATAGTAGAGAGGGTTTCGTTATGAACATTTCCATGTCTCAACTGTCTTTTGTGTAGGGTCATGGTTGGCTGTGTGTTGGGTCAGCGTTGGCGATAAGTGTACCTGGCTCCGATGTACAGGGTGCGATTGACCTGCAAGATCCTTTGGATGAGCAGTGGCTCGTGCCTCACTGACGAGCGATGGGGCCGGCCCAGGAACACCGGGTAGCGACGCACCGCTGACAGAGAGAGAGAGAGAGAGACATAGGGGAGTCAGTGTCTGTAAATGCTATAGCAATGGTAATGTAACTTAATCATGTCAATAAAGCTGAATTTCTACTTGCATATTTTTGTATATGAGGGAGAGAGGGGTTGGGGGGTGGGAGGAAGAGAGAAGAAGGAGGAGTGACAGAGAGACACAGAGAGACACAAAGATGGAGAGGGGGAGGGAGAAGGATACAGAGAGAGAGCGAGAGAGAGAGGAGCGTGCTGCTGAGAACAGTGTCCTTTACTGCCCTTGTCTCTGCTGAGTGATGGGATACCCCTTTCTCTCTCTCTGTGTACATATATATATATATATATATATATATATATATATATATATGTATTCCCCTGCTCCTCTCTCTCTCTCTCTCTCTCTCTCCCCCAGCAGTTAGGTCTGCTGTTCTCTCTATGCCAGGGGCCACAGATGACCCAGAGTAGGAATGCTCTATCAGAACAGAAAGAATCATTAGTTTCTCTCGCTCCCAGGCTCTTGCTGGCTGCCAGTGCTGACCTTTGACCCTCGAACCTTGACCTTCTACCCATGAAGAAACCCGGGTACCTACCATCCGGGGGGGCGGTGCTCAGGGGCCCTGGCTCCTCGGGGAATGCCGTGTCAGCCAATCGGAGCAGCAGGGCTAGCAGAATAAGGGGCGGGGCCGGCATCGTCATGGCAGCAGGAGAGTGGCTCTGTGGAGGAATGGGGCAAGGTCAGAGGTCAGAGGTCACAGAGCAGTAATGAACTTCTGTAAGGGCCTCACGAACCACTATGTCACATGGGGATCTGGAACCAGCGATTACTGTACCGCGGGGACGGTGCTGAGTGGACGGTAATGTTTTGGCACGGCCGCGGCGAAACACAAACACTCACACAACCCTGAGACAACAAAACAAACCCAGATCAAACTGAACCAAATCTCTGCTGCCTGCGAACGAGCTGCATGCAAATACCCTTGTGAGAAGCTGCAGGCGGGATTACTGTATGGAAATGTGTCCCAGCTGTGCCGAGCGCCCATCCCACTGGAGACAGTATTCAAATACCTGCCCCTCTCTGCTGCTCTGACACACTGCACACTGACACACTGCAGAGCACAAACACACAGTTACACTGCCCAGCACGCTGACACGCGGCCCAGCACACTGCACACAGACAGGCTCACATGTAGGGACATGAACAGAGAACAATACAGAGAGAGAGGGGAGGGAGGAGAGGGACATGGAAAGAAGGACAGGAGTAAAGGTAAGGAGCGAGAGAGAGAGAGACGTGGAGCAGGAGGCTGCCACCGGTCTGTTATTAGCAGGATTCTATTGTTGTTGTTGTTAATAATTTATGACTGGATGTCAAGCTTCACACATCATATCAGCATAATTAGAGACTGTGGGTTACAGCAGGACTACAGCACAGCCAGTCTGAGAGAGAGAGAGAGAGAGAGAGAGAGAGAGAGAGAGAGAGAGAGAGAAAGGGAGAGAGAATGAAAGAAGGTGGTTCATATTTAATTTTATTTTTGTGCATGTTATATGTTCCATTGTATCTTGTTTTGTTGGATATTACATTTGCATCTGCTTTGGCAATGCTGTGATTGGCCATACCAATAAAGCACCTTTTAAATTGAATTGAAAATTGAATGAAAGAAGGAGAGAGAGTGAAGGGACCCTGTTCTCAATACAGTCTATGAAAGCCTCTGTGATCAATACAGTTCTATCACTGAGTACGATCTGTCCACTGGTCGATACCTTGCTGCCATTGACACACCGAACAGCATCGTCGATACAACTGCTTATCAATACACTCCCCGCGCTCCTGTATAGGGTGTACGACAACAGCCTGTGGTGTCAGAGGTCAGGAAAACATGCACACGCACATGCTCACACACAATCACTCGCACAGGCATTCTCTACATTCCTTGGCAGCACAGTTCCCTCTGCATCTCCTTCTGTTTTTCTGAGCAATCACCCCCCCCGCCCCTACTGCTCCTTCCTCTCTCTCAGTCTCCCTCTCTCTCTCTCTCTTTCTCTCTTGCACTACCATGCGCTGTCTTTCCCCCTCCCTCCTTCTCTCCAGGCTTGGCTCCCACACTCAGAGTGGCAGTGCCCTCTTGCTCTGTGCTGCCAGACAGCCTGGCATTGGGCCTCATGCCACGAAGGGCTGGCTGTTCTCTCTGATTGTGACCCTGAGGAGGGTCAGTGAGCGATCGGTTTCTGAGAAAGGCGAGGGCAAGAAGGGGTCATGGAGGGGTCAAGGAAGGGTAGAAGTTCAAGAGTCTCTGACACATACAGCCTGGCCATGTGACTGTCAGTACAGCCGGGCAAACCCAGCACACGCCACTCAGGGAGAGAGACAAAGACCGAGAGAGAGAGAGAGAGCGGGAGAGTCTCACACTGCTTTAACAGCCACCCCTCCCCCCCACCAGCTTTTATGTGTTGAGGAAAGTGCTGCCTTCTGTGCCCAATTAACACCAGCAGACTGACTCAGACACGCCAGGCTGCACACACACACACACAGTCACACACACATGGACACATACTCACATACACACTCAAATGCACACACTCACACAGTCACACACACACTGACACACACACACTCAAACACACAGTCACACACACACACACACTCACACAGAGGTCTATTAAGGTTTTATCAGCTCTTGAATAAACAAGCATTCTCCATTAAGAAGAGACCCCTCTCCCTCCCTCTCTCCATGTCTTTCTCCTTGCCTTTTGTCTCTTCTCGGTGTGATGCGGGTGGCGCTGCTCCCGCTGTTTCTCGGTCAGTGCACACAGACACAGACGCACACAGTTTCTGCGCAGCCACAGCCCCACACTCAGGACTCCTCTCACTCACTCTGTGGCTCCCTGGCCCAGGGGCTGACCATCCCACTGGTGTCCCACAGCATCCCAGAGAACCACGCAGTCAGTCAGTCAGTATATCAGTCAGTCAGAGTCCCTGCCCCTCTCTCTGTCCCGCCACGCTGCTGTCCCCTGCTCCGCTCCAATCATATCCGTCAAAATCTCCAGCCAGTGTCCTTTGAATATGAGACCTCAAAACCAAAATAAACCTCCCTGCTCTGAGTGCTCTGGCATTTGTCAGCTGTAAGTCCAATTTAATTTAATTCAATTTGCAAGGTGTTGGAGTGAACGCAGCCCTTTCTTGCACACAGGGGTGTCACCCCGGAGAAGTTATTTGCTACTCTACTTCCACCCTGAGCTGTGTCTCCTGCCCTCAGGTCTCGCTGGCAGCTGGCAGTCAGGAGTGGTGCTGGACCGAAGACAGGTCCCTGGGGGACTACTCCGACATCCTGCCCACGGCCTGAGACGTGTCCCTGCCTCTCCTATACTGTCCCCATCTCTCCAGTGCCCTTGTCTCTACTCTTCCCCTCTTCTCTCCTCCCCTCTCCCCTTGTCCCGTTCAGTCATCCCCTTGCCTCTCTCCCCTCCTGTCCTCCTCTACTCTCCAATCCCCCCTCCTTTTCATCCTTCCCTCACGTGTTCCCTCCTCTCTCCCAAGCTCTGTACGACTGATGACATCACTGCGCTCCTCCTCTCAAAGTGAGGCTGAGTCAGACCAGGGGGGGTGGGGGTGTTGGGGGGTGCACTGGGGGTCTGGGGGGAGCGTGTGAGAGTAGGGGGAGAGCAGAGGGGGCATTGGGGGGGGGTGCCGCTGGTCTGAATGAGAGATGGGTTTGATGTTTACTGAGGCAGTTGCCTAGGTGACGGGGGATCCGTGGGACACAGTGAGTTAGTCATAACACAGTCATGGACATATAGAGCTGCAGTCAGAGGGAGGGAGAGAGGGAGAGAGAAAGGGAGGGAGATTGGGAGAGAGAGAGATAACCAAGCAAACACAGTTAGGGAGGGAGAGCGAGAGAGAGAGGCAAGGGAGGGATGGAGACTGAAGGCTGGCCAGGCACTGTTAGAAAAAAGGAACAAGCTTGCATGTTACCACAGATAGACAGATGGATAGACACAGAGTGAGAGAGAGAGAGAGAGAGAGAGAGAGAGAGAGAGAGAGAAAGTTGGCCAAGCAGTGAGAGACAATAAAACACAGAGGGAGAGGGAGAGAGCAAGCAGAGGTAGAACAAAGAAAAATGATCACACTCTGTACACTGTGTATATGCTAAGAAATAACACACCTACAATCACACTGCTGACACTCAGATATGGGATAGCACACACACACACACACACGCATACAAACACACACTCACACACACACACAGACTCACAGTCCCCACTAACACACAGACACAGAGAGCCCTGTGCCGCCCACAGAGCAAAGCAACGGTCAGATTGCGTCTTGCATTTTCCATCAACTCAACAATCAACCCTCCGACTCGATGTGGCCTGTATTGTGTTTGCGCAGTGTCCGTGTTGCGTGTCTTTGGAGTTCTCTGTGCCAGTCCTGCCCCAGTCCCGCCCTGACGCCCGCAGTGCCCAGTCGGGTGACACTAGGGAGGGGCTGGCGTGCGCCTGCTTGCATCAGAGCCACGTGGACATGGCAATCTCAGGGAAACCACCATGCGTCCCCCCCACTCCCTCTCCTGCACCAGATTAATGGGACTCTATTGATCAGCTCATTTCCTCTTTATCTTTAATCAAAAGCTTCGGCGCCTCAGATGTTTCTTTAATGAGCGGCTCAGAGAGGCAGCCTCACTGGCTCACGGGCCGCGCTTTAATTCATTATTAATAGGCAGCTGCTAATTATCAGTGTGCGGCTCTGGGTCTGCGCGCGCTGACGGAGTTTAAAGAGAGGCGGCCCAGGCTGCCTCTCTGCCCCCTTCATCTGAGCGAAGACTCCGGCTCAACGGAGACGTCTCACTCCAAACTTTTTCAACTTTATTTCTTTCCGTCTGTCTCGCTTTATTTATTTATTCTCCTACCCTGAGAGAGAGCGTGATAGAGTCAGAGACAGAGACAGAGAGAGAGAGTTTGAGAGAGGGAGAGAAAGAGCAAGGGAGAGAGGGAGGGGGAGAGAGAGAGAGCGAGGGAGAGGGGGAAGAGAGAGAGAGAGGGAGGGAGAAGGGGAGAGAGAGAGAGAGGGAGGGAGAGAGAGAGAGAGAGAGAGAGAGAGAGAGAGAGAGAGAGCCCCCCTGGCCACCCAATATGTAGCCGCCTGCCACAGCCTGAGGGGCTCACTGTGAAAACATACATGAGCACCAGCTGTAAACTTGTAAACTATAAATAAAGTAAATGTACATGTCTATTAAGATTTTATTTATAAATTATATTGTACTGTTTCAATTTTTTATTTATTTATTTATTTATTTATTTATTTTTTCTCCTTTTTCTTACCTTTTATTATTTTTCAATGTATGTATATAATATCAACTGCTTTGGCAACACTACAAAACTGTTTGTCATGCCAATAAAGCACCTTTGAATTGAACTGAATTGAATTGAATTGAGAGAGAGAGAGAGAGAGAGAGAGAGAGAGAGAGAGAGAGAGAGAGAGAGAGAGAGAGAGGGTGGGGGGGAGTTTTCCCTGTCTGTCATGTTGCTCTGTGCTCTGGGGGGAAAGATACCAGACAGGTTTTTATTATGACATTTAAAAATAAAAGCAAGGGATTACAGAAGAAATATAGATAAATAAATATGGAGACATTTTCCATGGCTCAATAAAACAGCTCCCAGCATGCAACACATCCCAGGATGCATGTAGCATTGTTATTATTAACAGTGTACAAAACTTCCCAGGTTGGCTTCTGGGAGCATTGTTATTAGTATAGGAAACCCTTATGTGTGTTTGTGTTTGTGTGCATTTGTGTGTGTGTAGGAGTGTGAGTGTGTGTCTGTGTTTGAGTATGCATGTGCATGTGCTGGTTCAAATAAGTGAGTGAGTGTGTGTGTGGTGTGTGTGGTGTGGAAGTGTGTGGTTTGTGTGCGATCTGGTGTGTGTGTGTGTGTGTGTCGTGTGTGTCGTGCCTGCAATGTTTGCATTACGAGGGCAGTGGGCCTCACTGGGGAAGTAGGCCACTGTGATCGTCCCTCTCATCAGCCTGACAGGCAGGTATCGCTGTAACAAGAGCTGTGGTGTCGGTGTCAGCCCCCCCGCCCCTAGATCTCCACTGGTGCAGACCAGTGAGGCTGAGAGCCAGGCTGAGGCTCCCTCAGGCAGCCTGCAGTGACAGCTCTGCCCCCCCACCCCCTCCGCTCGTCTGCAGAGCTACACGAGCCAGTGGCCATGACCCAGCGCTGCGCGGCACCAGCGCTGCCCTTTGAAACCAGACCTTTATTTACATTATTATTATTATTATCCCCTGGTTTTAAAGAGAGAGGGAGAGAGATGTTGTCAGTCATGTGCTGATGTCCCTGACAGACAGTGTATTCATGCACCAGCACAGGAACACACGTTTTCTTGGGGCGCATCATTTCTTGTGCCCCTGCTGGTGCCCAGTGCCCTGCGAGTGGATGCAGTGGGGGAGACCCTCAGCCCAGCCCTGCCCTGTCCACTGGCACACTGAGAGATGGAGCTCCAGGCTTGACGGAGAGGGAGAGAGAAGGAGGCTCTGGATGCTGTTACAGCACAGGCACACCCGCAGAGTACACCCACACACCTGTACTGTCCACTCCCACACACTCCCACACACACTCACTCACTCCCACACAACAGCTGCACAGTCTTTCATCTCTCAGTCACGGCAGTGCTGCTCTCCCCCCCACCGCGCCCAGACCCGCTGTGGCCCCTCTGCCTCTCTCCCTCCACACTCCGTATCTCTCTCCCTCTCTCTGTATATATATATTTAAATATAGCCCCATTAGGTTCCAATTGTCTCCCATTATCGCCTTGTGACTCTGGTATTCTTCCATGATGGCTGGGCTGCACCTGTCCAAACACCCCCCGACGGCCCACTCTGTCTGTCAGGTCGGTCTATATAAAGCTGCCCCTGGCTCCGTGAAGCAGCCTGAGAGCTGGGATACAGTTACGGTGTCTGTTTACGCCCACCTTTTACAGAGCCACTATGACATCACACTCCCTGCTGAAACAGGAATCACAGTGCTGCCAGTTTGAGCGGGAGCGGAGCAGGGGGTTGTGGGAAAGCTGGCGGGGGCTTCAGAGGTTGCAGGGGGTGGTGGAGGGGGAATGCTACTATACAATAGAAAGTAAACAAGTACACGAGTCAAAGTAACGGTCGGAATAGATGAGTAGGAACGAGCCGCCGCCGCTGGCGCCTCACCATGAGAGGGGCTGCTCTCTGCCTGCCTCTGTCACCGTGGAAACAGACACCCGAGATAACACACAGAGAAGATGCTACTGAAGGCAGAGAGAGAGAGAGAGGGAGGGTGGGGGGGATAGGGAGAAGGAGAGAGAGAGGGAGGGAGAGAGAGGTGGTGAGAGAGTTAGAGACGAGGATAAAGACTGGGAGAGACAGAAGGAGCCTAGGGGGAGACAGTGGGCCAGATGCACTGATGAAAAGCTGGTAACCACACCGACAGGCCTGCCCCACCAACCGCCTGATGATGGGTAACCTGACTTGGAGGCAGAACTCTGTGTTTCTGCCCATCGATTAATCTCCGCCCTCTCCCTCCCTCGCTCAGGTCTCTCCAATTGTCATCCTTGCTCCTCGTAACCATCCGTCCCTCCACTCCCCTTGTGTATCCCCCTCGATCTTCAGTCAGAGCGGGAGACAGAGAGCACAGGAGGGAGTGTCTTTCCTTTAAAAAAACAATAACATAATCGCTATATACAGCACCTCTGCCCATTCCTTGTAAAGTAACTTATCCTCCGTCTCTTGCTACAGGGGAATACCAAACGACAGCACTAATACGCCTAATAATATTAATATCAACAATAATGCATAATGTTTGTGTTGATGTTTTTAGAGATTGTGAGAAGTGCGTCAACTTTCAACTTTAAATGGGCACAGTCATGGACACTGACACACTCTTATACTGACGCACAGTCATGGGCACTGAGTAACCTACGCACTGCCATACAAAACAATGCACATTCAATAATATAGTGTGCAAAACGTCCTGTCACATAGAGACAAAGCATCTTTAAATTCTAGTTGTTCTTCTTCTTAGTTAATTATTTACCCATTTTGTGTATCCAGGTATGCATGCGCACTGTACGCAACTATGCATCACACTGGAAAAGGTAAATAAACAATAACAATAAATAAACATTAATAGCAATCATCATCATCTTCATTATTATCATCGTGCAGCAGAGCAGGAGATGCTGGGAGGCACTCCGCCCGCGAGCCAGCCGGCCTGTATCGCTGCGAGTGTGTGGGTGTTGTTGTAATCCCTGTATCAATGCACACAATGCTAAATATTTATTCTATTCACAATCTCAATTCAGCACCCATTGTATCTGTGAGATTTGCCATTCATTGCTTTCCCGGTAGTGCGCTCTCTCAACGAGACGCTGCTGCATTATTTAGGCGGCGAGGAGGATGCCAAGACACGACCCTCTGGGGTGGGGGGGTGGGACCCGCAAGGCAGAGTGTGGTTGTGCTGGGGGGAGAGAGGGTGGCGAGGGAGGCAGGGAGTCACAGACTGGCACGGGGTACCAGAGTCGCCCCTCGGCGGAGACATTACGCGTTCCAGGGCCCCATCACTTAAAGAACAACACCAACCAAAAAAAAACAGGGTCCCAAAAGGGGAAAAAAAGATAATTGCAAGACTCCCACCCCCCCCAGTATATCTTAATGCATTTTTCAATTTTCAGGCAATTTATATGCTAATGTGCCAGTTACATCTCCATTAAATTTCCAGGCCAGGCTCCAAGGTTATCGAGTGACAGGATTAAGGAAATTTCTCACGGTGTTTGCCCAGCCAGCGCATCCTTAATAATTAGCGGAGTCAGACCCCGGGTTTGAGCCTGGGCTGACAGGGAACCCCTCCCTCCCTCTCTCCTTCCTCTCTATCCCCATTTACCGCTCTCCGTTCTCACTCTCGCTCCCTTCCTCCCTATTCCCCTCTCCCTCTCTTCCGGTGCTCAGCCGCTCTGTCCTTGCTCAAAATTGCGGCCTGGCTGCAGCTGCCCGCTGCTCTGTTTGCTGAGCCGATGCAGGCGTCTGCGCCACGGGGACACATGCAGCTGGATTCACACATACGTGCCACACTCACGCACGCGCTCCCTCATACACACCGCAGTCACAAAGCTCCACAAACACACTCAGAGCCCCTGACCGCCTCCTCCCACCTCTGTCCTCTGGTTGCTTCAGTGCTTTGCTGTCTCCCCTGACCAACCTGACACTGCCTGTCACTTTCATCTCTCCCGGTACAGGTCTCTGATCTGAGGGCTGGCTCTCTCTCTCTCTCTCTCTCTCTCTCTCTCTCTCTCTCTAACTCTCTTCAGTGTGTTTCTATAGCAAGACTGGAAAGTGGAAGAGCACGTTCAAAAAGAAGAAGCAGAAGAACAGATGAAACACAGACAGGGAGAGAGAGGGAGGGCGAGAGGGAGAGGGAGAGAGTGAGAGAGAGAGGGAGGCGAGTTCAACACAGTGTACTGTAATGCATCTCTGTCCGGCTGGAGATTAGAGGCAGCCCTCTCTCTACGCCTGTCCCCTCAGCCCGTTTGCATTCGATTACCCCGGCGCATTCCCGTGGCACCGAGGGGCAAAGCGTATCGGATTGCAGCAAGTGAGGCGAAAACAATGTCATCACGGAGGAATATTTAATGTGTTTTATTTTATTTTGCCGGGCGTACAGAGGTACTTTTAAACCGGTGTGATGAGGAGATAAGTGCCAGGCCTGGGGGGAAGTACAGAGCCACCCCCGATGGAGTGGCCTGCTCTCGTTGCATTAGCATAAGATTTAAATTCTTAATTGCTCTGTTATCACGTTCCGTGTCTCCCACGTCTCTTGCCAAATTCTGCGCACGCTTTGCCTGTTTAATGATATCATTCCACCATCGTCGCCGAGCGCCCCCCGGCCCGCCTGTCACACGGCCTGCGATGACAGCTTCCCATGACAGCGAGGGAGAGAGAGAGAGACAGGGCCACTGTAAGGGCATGGGGTTCAAAGGTCACAGAGCAGCCTACTGGGCAGACTGTGTTGCTAAACCTGCATTTTCACAGGCTTCCCTATCCAGTGTATTTTTTGTGTTTGTGTGTGTCTGTGCGTGTGTGTCTGAGTGTCTGTCGTAGTGTGCGTCTGAGTGTGTGTGTGTGCGCATGTGTGTCTCTGTGTCTGATCGAATGTTTGAGTGTCTGAGTGTGTGAGTGTTTAAGTGTGTGTGTGTCTGAGATTGTGTGTGTGAGTCTGTATGCGTTTGTGTATGAGTTGTGCGTGTGTGTGTGCGCGCGTGTGTGTGTGTGTGTGTGTGTCTGGACTGACACCACAGGCCGCCTCCACTGTCCCCGGCACACAGAGAACACTGAAGGCATGTTTTTTAGTTTTTTTGTATCCGTCCTGTTTGAGTTTGTCTGTCAGTTGCAGAGCCAGCCAGGGTCAGACAAGCCAGGGCTGTGGGGCCTCAGGGGTGTGGAGGAGTAGGGGAGGAGGGGTGGAGGGTCTTAGTCACCCCAGGCTGCATTTGGAAAGGAAGGTAACAGTGTTTGCCAAGCCTTAATATTAGCAACCGCCCCCCCCACTCCAGTTCCTTGAGAGGTGACTTGTAAGAGGGGAAATGAGTGTTGTGTCAGTTAACGCTCTGTCTGCTGTGGTGTCGAGAGATCAGAACCAGAGAGGAGAGGAAGCAAGGGAGGAGAGAGGGGAGAGGAAGTGAGAGATGAGAGAGGGGAGAGAGCAGTGGAAAACTGAGGGCTACAAAACCAGGAGAATGTGAAGAGTTGGAACTGACTCTCTCCGTCTCTGTCTGCTGGAAATTCTTGTCTGGATGCCATTTGTTTCCCCTCTTTCCTCAATCGGAAAGGGAGTAAAAATCCTGCTGACAGGAAGTTTGCAAGCAGCAGGAATGTGGCGCTGGTGTGAATGAGCTGGCCGGACCGCCACCCAGGCCAGAGAGTGTCAGCACACGGGGTCAGGCACTGGACAGGCCCGGGATGGGACAAACCTGCTACACTGCACTGCACTACACTGTAATACACTGCACTGCAGTATACAACAATATACTGCAATACACTACACTACAGCAGCCAGAGCCAGGTGGTCTCAGACAGCAGCCCCCTGCCTGGGAGCAGTCTGCATGCCCGCCAGCTGGCCTGGTGGAGAGCCCGGAGATTGCGGTGTCAGATGGGCGAGCTGGGGATCGTTTATTTACACTAGCAGAGGAAAAAATGCCATGAATTCAGTTGTCCCCCCCTTTTTCTCTGTGCCGCCGTGGGGTCGTAATCGGCCTCATTGCGCTAATGTGCTATTTTCCTCGGCTCCTGAACCGCACAGAGAAGTGGAAACATGTGCTCGGCTAAAACAGGGAAAGCGACACCGCCCCCCCGTCCCGAAACAGCACCCCCCCAGCCAATGCCCTCCCACCGGCCCAGAAAGGCCTCTCACCAAACCGAACACTGTTTCAAACCCAGTCTGGCCTGTCAGGACCACCCCGAGGCCTGCAGCCAGAGCAGAGCCCCCGCCCAGCTCCCTCTGGGGATCTCTGAGCAGAACTCTTGACCCGGCAGACTGAGCCCGACGAGAAACACACACAACCACAGGGGCGAGAGAGAGAGAGAGAATAGTGGAGGAGAGGAGAGGAGCTGGGCTGGCCTTGCTCATGGTCCCAGGCTGTATCTCTACAGGGATTAGTGCTCCATAATATAAAACTCATTCATTACTGCACCCGACTGAGGCGGCCCCTGTTTTCCGGGAGCTATTCCGAGGCTCCCACCCCCACCCCACACCACCTCACTCGTCACTGTGCAAGTGACATCACAGCTCGTTTTCCGGCCTCCCCTGCCAAGAAGCCCGCCCACATCGCCCGCCCGCCCGCTCTGCCATTAACGTTGTCTTTATGCTAATTTTAAACATTTGCCTTTCTCGTTTATTTATTTATTTATTTATTTATTTAAATTCTTTTGAGCTCTGCCTGTCGTACAACAACCATAACCCGTTAAACACCGAAAACCAATTAAGTCGGGCTGATTTTCTTCTCTGTGCGCCGTGTCCTTATCTCTCTGGGTCGGCAGTTGCTTTGCAAAGCGCTTTGTTAGGCCTCGTCTAAAGCCCTGCGCTGAAATTACTCCTTTGTGCCTGTTAATCTCCCCACGTAGTACAGTGTCACTGTGGGCTCACTGGCTGAAGGAGAGGAACAGAAATACTCCAGCTCTGCACGAAACGCTGCCAACGTACTCCGCAATGAACACAGATCGGCCCGGCCCAGCTAAGCCTAGCTCGGCCCAGCACTGCCCACCCCACCCCAGTACAGCACAGTCCAGCCCCGAGCACACAGCACTGCAGCTGAAGATTTACACAATTTCTGATTTCAATGCTTCATAATATATATATTTCTGTATATATTTGCATATATACAAAGAAGATAATTGTTCTGACACGGATCCATTTCCGATTCAATACAATTTTATAACCCCCCACACACACCTCTCCCACCTTCCACCCAACTGCTGACATCCAACCAAGACACAACAAATGCAGGCGCCCACAGGCTGCTGTGAATGCTGGGTAATGACAGCACGGTTTTTGCACAAGGAAATTAGCAGCAATAACACAGGGCAGGCGACCCAGCCAGCAGTAATGCAAAGCACCCAGCTCTGACAGTAATCGCTGGCACACTGACTTCCCCCGGGTACGATCCCCAGACCCCCCAGGAACGCTGAATACTCCTCACCCTGCTGGATCATCCCGCACAGCGCAGCACAACTCATTGACATGTGCCGTGTGTGCCTTGTGTACAGTGAGTGCCGTGTGCCATGTGCACAGTGTGTCTGGGCTGATCAGCGGAGCAGTGTCAGTGTGTGAATGCAGGGCGGTACAAGGACGCTGCAGCCGGGTCGGGTGCCGGGATTTGCATTCCCTTCCGTCTGCTCGTCTAATTCAAATTGTCCAGGCAAATCTCACACACAGAATGCCTGCCCCGCGCCCCACCACAGCCGCCCACCTACTCAGGCAGACAGACACCAGTGGAGTGGGGGCAGGGGGCAAAGAAATGCCCAGCAAGCCACCAACAAGAGTGTGTGAGTGAGAGAGAGAGAGTGTGTGTGGGTGTGTGAGGTAAGCAGTTCATTGCGGGGTCTGAGGTGAGGCTCACACCGATGATACAGAGAGACAGTGAGTCACAGAAACCCAGAGCAGAGTTCTGCGCAGCCGTGGCCCGTGTCAGCCCTGCGCTCTCTGCTCTGCTGCACTACATAGCGGGGGGGCAGGCTACTCTGTGTGTGGCACCCCCTCCCTCGGGGATGCTGGGAAGGAGGAGGCTGGCTCCGCTGACCCCGAGGTCGAGCGTGATGATGCTGATTTACTCTCCAGGGAAGGAAGGAGGGAGAGGAGGTGGAGGGAATGAGTGAGGGGAGGAACTCGATTTGACCCCTGCTGGAAGTTCCCTGCAGCCTCGGGCAGGAAGCGTTCACACTGAGGGCAGACTTACCTTCGGCTTGAGCGGGACGGAGGTGCGCCTCCCCACGCCCACAGGAAAGACAAAGATTTGTTGTTGGACGGGTGGGGGCGTGTGTTGCACATATTAGGAAGGGGGTCAGTGCTGTACTAGGCTCATCCCTGTGCCCCCACGAAATGACTGAGGGGAGAAGCAGCAGAAAGGGGCAGGACAATGAGGAGAACCAGGGCTCTGTGCTGCAGATTCTCTAAATTGTGTCTCTTATTCAGACCCTGATGTGGGAGAACCCATTTGTACCATCACCATTTTTGCACATTTTTGTTCCTGAGGGGCGGGTCAATGGGATGGGGGGGGCACCACCACACAGGAGCGTCACATAGACCTGCCCCCCCACCCCTTCTCCTGGTTAGTCACTCCAGCCCAAGCAGCCCTGCTCTCCCCTCATTAACATTCACACAGCACTGCACGTCTCAGCAGTGGGAAGTACAGCGTGAAGGATCTCAATGACAAACTCACACACTCACACTACGCACACTGAATCACACACACTCACAGAAACACACACTCGCACTACACACAGAAACACACAGACATACACACTCATACACACACTAACACTACAGACACATCTTGACACACACATGAATACACACATCACACACAGACACTCATACACTCACACACACAGGAGAAAATGGTAGACCGGCTGTCATTATTGGTTTGTTTATTAATGCCGAGTGAGTAAATATTATTATAAATATTTGATTATGTCTGGCGCCTTTTATTTATTTATTTTCCTCCCCACATCTCTGTTTCCACGGCAGCAGTCAGGTGCACACAAAGACACCCTCCCGCTCCTTCGCCATGCAAAACCGGCAACTTCAGAGAGTCGCCGGTCGTTGTCACAGAGCGCGTTTTTAATCACGACTCCTCCGTGTTATTCATGGCTGCGTCCCGGTCGGCCCTGTGGGTGCCTAACCGCTCTCGCTGGCGTTTTACGATGTCTGTATTTTATCCGCCTTCCCATCCCGTGTCACCTGGCTGCTCGCACTCAGACACGGCAAGTGAAATGAAAATGAGCAGGAGAGGATCGATGCAGCAGCCAAGGAGCAGAGACGCCACGGTCACAATACTATCATTTACATTATTAGTAATATTAACACTATTTCTATTATTACCATTATTATTAATAACTCCATACCCAGGCCAGGTTTAGCAGTAGGAGCAAGAGAGTGAAAGAGAGGCAATGCGCGAGAAAGAGATGGAGAGAGTGAGAGAGAGTTTAAAAGACAGGACTGGCTGCCCCGGGGGGGAGAGACATTATTGCGTTTTAATGGGAGCGGTGACAAGCTCCCCCCCCTACCTCTGCCTGCGTCAGTCTCTCACGGACCTCTAGCAGACTGGCAGCACTTAATTGCACGGCAGCGGGGGGGGAGGAAACAGGGGTCAACCCTGAACCCCGGCCCATGGGAGGCCATTCGAGAGGGGCGGGGGGAAAGGGACACTGACTCATCAGGGTCAGTGCACAGATCTCTGTCCCCCACCACACTCTTGCAGTGCCCGCTGTGTTGCATTAGTTAAGCACTTCCTATCCTCCCCTCTTGCTTCCTACTCCTCTCTCCAGCGCCATGTGATGACTGGGCACAGCGTTCCGGTCAATTTGTCCCATTCACAGTGAGTACTGGCCTTCCCTGACCCCCCACCCCCAACACACACACACACACACACACACACACACACACACACACACGCAGACACACAGACAGACACTCACACTCACACTCACACACTCACAGACACTCTCGCACAAACACGGACACTCTCACACAAACACGGACACATATACAAAGACGTGCACACACACAGAGGCGCGCTCACACACACAGACGCACACAGACGCTCTCTGATTCACTCGGCACAATACAAACAGTTTCAGGAGGGATTTTTCATTTTCATTGCAGTTGGCGAACTCTCCAAATGAAATACATTCACAATACGGCACAGCGCTGCACTATCAGAGGATTAGCACAGCTCCAGTGAATGGCTTGCTAAGCTGTGAAGTGCGCAGGCAGAACACGCCGGCGCTGAGGAGCTGGGGGATAAACACAGTAAAGCTCGAGACAGCCACAGCACAGTGAATCAGTTGCCAATGATAGCTGCCATCAGCTGGGGTTTTCTGGTACATATAAATATATAAAAATATAAAGATATCTATAAATATACATATAAAATCAGCCCTTGAGCTGTGGAGAAACAAGAAGCCACAGTGGAGAGCCTGACTGGATTACTCTGCAACATTTCTCAAGTTCACATGCACCCCAAAGTGTGAGATTATCTTACAGTTATGTGTGAGTGCGCGTGCATGTGCGTGTGCATGTGCGCTTTCATGGCGTCAATTGTTGCCCTCGCTTTCTCTTTCCCCATCTCCCATTCTCTCTCTCTCTCACACACACATTCTCCCTCTCCCTCTCCCTCTCTCATCGTATCAGTGGTGAATGATGAACAGAATAGACTCAGAATAGTCTGCCAAGGGGAAGGAGCCCCACTGACGCAGCAGTACGGGTAGCAGTAAGGACAGCAGTACGGCACAGTCTCTCAATATCTGGGAGCTCGGTGCCCCTCTCAGCCTGAGTCCCAGCAGCGCAGAGAGGGGGCGCCATTCCCTCTGACTGCTCTCAGCTCTCTGGTGCTAAGGAAGGCCGTCCCCATCCCAGAGCCTCCCTCTCTCTCTCCCTCTCGCGCTCCCCTCTAGTCTCCTCTCTCCCCTCTCCCCGCACTCCCTCACTCTATTGGAACGCGTTGACCCCTGGGGACATCACTTCTCTTGCTTTCTTTTTCCTCCGCTTCTCTTTTTTCTGCTTTTTCCCAGTCTGCCTAAACCCCCTGAAACAAAAGGCCGCTCCAACGGCCCATTTGAATGTGAAACAGGGCCCTCCACAAAAGCCAGACAGTTTGCGGGAGGAGAAACTCTTTACCAGCGCAGGGCCCCGCGATTCACTGTGCCACCGTCGCCAACGCGGAGCTCGGCGCAGACAGATCAGGGCTCCAGAGGGGGAGGGGGAGGGGGAGGGGGAGGAGGACCGAGCCAACAAACCCGATATAGTGCGGAGAAGCAGCTGCCCAGACGCTGGAGCTAAACTGCACAGAGACACCGAGGTGTGAGGAGGGAGGGAGGGAGAGGGGCAGCACGGCAGGGACCAGACACCCAGTTATGATAGAGGCATTCATAGAGGGATGACACTCTCTCTCACACACTGAGGAACCAACACGAATAGATAGGATCTAGGATAGGGATTTCAACTGGCTTTATGGAGAGTCAGTCAGTCAGTCAGTCAAGATGATTAAAAGAGAGAGAGAGAGAGAGAGAGAGAGAGAGAGAGAGAGAGGGAGGGAGGGGGGAGTGGGGAAGTGAGAGGAGGGAGGGAGGGAGAGAGGGGGGGAGGAAGGAAGGGTGACAGAGGCAGAGAGGAGTGGTGTCCGCCCAGTCTCTCGCCCCGCTGCCACTCTGCTCTTCACAGCCCTCCTGCCTGACACTTCAATTTGCTGCTGTGTCAAAGGCGCTCGATTAATCTGCCCTCCTCACTGGCCGGGACTCAGAGACACTGTAAAATTACATCCTTTTCAAAATGTTATATTGCCCAGGCTTTCACAGGCATATTTCACACGCATGCACATACAGGCTACACTCTCTCTCTCTCTCTCTCTCTCTCTCTCTCTCTCTCTCTCTCTCACACACACACAGTTCCTTTCCATTCCTGCTCACTATCGATGAAGAGAAACCTGGGGACCAGCAGCAACCTTTTACATAAATTAGATTTTGAATGTTTTTATTTATTTATTTGCCCCAGAACTGACTCAAATTGAGACGCAAATTGCTTATTTGCAAGAAACAAACAAGCATAGAGAATGCCCTGCGCGGAAGCAGCCCAGGGACCAGAGAAGAGAAGAGGACAGCCTGGGAGCCACACAGAGGGACAGAGGAGCGGAGAGAAGCAGAGAGGATGGGAGCACAGATGTGACTGCAAACTCTTCCTGTACACACATGCTCATACATATGCACATTTGAGTATATTTGCATATTTGTCTTTCTAGACATCAAAGATATTCATACACTCGTTTAACGAAGTTGATTTAGCAAGAAAAAACACAGCTGTAATCTCAGGTTTTCATTTGAGGCAATACTAACTAACTCTTCCCTGTGTGGGAATGCGATGTGTGTCAATAACATCTGCCAAGAACAGTTAGCCCAGTCATCTCACCGTTACCAGTTTGGCGCTGGTCTGCAGGTCCAAAACAAGTTTCACCCGACAGCAAAACAAGGTCCCAGTTGACCTGCCAGAAATTCGCAAGTTTATTGGGGAATTCAGGCCTCCCGAAAGGCAGCAGACCAGCGGCCAGTCAAGCTGACCATCGAGAAGAATGTCAAACCAACTGCAGATTGTGGAGACAGATCCACTTTGCTCTGGGGGACAGCTTGTCATCCTGTCCTGCTGTCCTGGTTAGAACTGAGAAACACATATCGCGATGTTTTAGCCGTTAACCCTGACAGCGTCTGTCCGTTAAACCAGTGCGCCAAAGCGAGCCCCAGTCCAATCTAAGACATGAACCATGAAGAGACATGGTCCACAGCACACACCTACAAGGGAGGGGGATTTGGGGGTGCCTGTTAAAAGCCCTGTCCGTGTAATCAAAGCCAGAGCAGGATTGACAAGGGACTGAACAAGCCCGAGGACTGTCTCCAAGTCTACCTGCACTGTGGGTGATGGATTTGCTGCCCACAGTGTTGATAGTGGCGCTGCATTATTAGGTTATGAGTTATTTATTTAATTTCTTTATTTCGAGGGAAAAAATACAGAGAATGCGCACCTGCATTTCCTGGGCAATTCAACTTTGAGTTACTCTGATCACCAAGGGCCATGAACACAACTGGAAGTGTGTGTTGGCGTCTGGGTGGATGGATAGATAGATAGATGTAGATAGATGAGATACATTAGATAGATAGACAGACGATCTTATGATAAAAACTGCAAACTCCAAGATTTCCTCCCCCACCCCGGGTTTATTAAAACGCAGCTTTATTCGTCAGCACCTGACAGCGTCGGTATCCCGGCGCACAGCCAACCGCTTAATTACAGAAACTCCATGAAATAAAACGAAACACACACAAAAACGAGACGACAAAGCCTGCTGAAGCTTGGTGAGATCCGTGACGGCTGACATAGAGGAATACAGGAGCCATAACTACGACACAGACAGACACAGCACGGATATACGATTCAATTAGACAGGGCTGGGAAAGAAATTATGAACAGGCGCAATATCATTATTACGACTTAGATGCAAGCACTACACCTCCCACCATGAAATTAGGGACGGCAGGACTATTCATTACCCCCTGATTGCAAAATTCGTGTTATGCAATAAGGAGGCTCTGGGTCCTTAAGAGGCACAGTGATAATCAGCCGCACTTGATTGTCCAGCACCTCGCCCAGCTGACTGGGAGCACAGCCCCCGGAGCGAACAAAAGAGGGATGGGGGGAGAGTGGAAGAATCTCTCCAGTGAAACACGGGACCTTCATGGCAGAGAGAAATAGATACATAAATAAACGGGGCAAACAAACTGGGACCGACTGGGATCAGCACCCCCCCCCCCCCGCCCCGCCGTTCACGCACACTTCCAACAAACGAACCGCAATTACAGTCAGCTCGGCCACTCACTCTCTCCATTCCTTCCCTTTTTTCTTTTTGGTCAAGGAGGAGAAGAAGAAGAAGAAGAAGGAACACCCGACCCCGCCAGCGTGCTCAGCCCAGCCCGCCCCCTCCCCGACCCGACCCGACCCCCAGCAGCTCCCTCTCCCTCGCACCCCGAGCCGGGCACTCACCGTGGTCGCCGGGCGCTGGCGGGGGGGCGTCGGGGAGGTGAGAGCGGAGTCGCTTCCGCACAGCCTCCTTCTCCCGGAGTAAAATCCACAATGACGCGGGGGGGAGAGGGGGGTTTGAGGTTCCCGACGATGCCAATTCCCCGGTCCCCCCTGCCGTCCCTCCCCCGCCTGGCTTGGATAAACTATTCCTCCTCCCGGTCGCACCTGTCTCTGTGCAGAGCAGCGCCCGTCCTCCGCCGTGACATCCTCAGGACAACTGGTGCGCGGCGAGTGCGTGTGTGTCCCCCCAGTCCCCCCAGTCCCCCCGGAGATGAAGCCACAATGCCCCTATTCTGCTCGCCCACACCTGGCCGGCCACTGGTGCTGCTGCTGCCCCGACAGCCGTCCCGGGATCCGGAGCAAATGCGACGCGACGTGGGATCTGTCAGGAGCGACGCTCAGAAAGCGCCCCAGCTGTGCAGTGTGTGTGCATGTGTGTGTGCATGTGTGTGCATGTGTGCGTTTCCTTTCGATAGCACTTGTGTTATCATGCCATTCTCACAATAGTTGTCCTGTCCTCGGCGGCTACGCACGCCTTCTGCTCAGAGCCATTAAAACAACTCGGCGACGCCTGCTCACTTGAAGAAACGCAGCGCAGGATCTGCTGTGGATCTAATCACGCAATAAATCGATCAAGCCCGAATCGGTTGTATCCCCTCGCTGTCCAACACCCCCCTCCTTGGCTGGCTGATGAATTCCCGAGCTGTCCTGCGCTCTCCGCTCTTGCGCTTTGTCAAGGTAAAGGGATCAGGGGCTGAGTCTCTCCTCTAGCGGTGAAATGCATTGCCAGCATCCCCGATACTCTCTCTCTCTCTCTCTCTCTCTCTCTCTCTCTCTCTCTCTCTCTCCCTCTCTCTCCCTCACGGTCACTGAGACACCGAGTCGGTGCCAAAACCAGACCTAGAGTGAAGCAGAGCGAACGGAATGGCTATGTGTGTGTGTGGGGGGGTGTCTATATTGTAGAGGTCGACTCTCTCTCTGTCTCTCTCTCTCTCTCTCTCTCTCTCTCTCTCTCTCTATATATATATATATATGCATTTCTATTTTCTACAGAAGTCTAATCCTGCTTCTGTCACATTATTATTATTATTATTATTATTATTATTATTATTTTATTGTTATGTGTGCAGATTAAACCAACAGCAGTATTCTCAGGATCACACAAACGAGTGCTAAGACCTTCCTGCAGCTCTATGGGATTCACGCCCGCCCGGCCGGTCCTGCGGGGCCCCAGTGTGCGAGAGGCACTCAGGGCCGGGTCGTGACCGATGGGCCGACGGAGACGGGCGGACGTTATGAGCTCCGCTCTGTGTCTTTAGAAGATTTGAAAAAACAGACATTGATGTTCTGCGGAGGGTCAGAAAGCTTGGCCCCAGTCAGTTACGATTGATCACCGCGTGTCGCTATGTAGAGCACTGTGTTGGGCCGGTTGGGGGGGCAGTGATGAGTATCGCATTGCACTGCGCTTCACAGACAGCGGTGACCTCTGTCCCCTATCCGTTATCATGACACGACACCGTTTAAGGGCGGCCCCTGGATTACCTGCCTAGCGGCGCCAGGAAGATGACCTGCGCTATCTGATCTCTCAGACTGGGGTGCGGTGGTCTGGTGCTCACAGGTCACTGCAGTTCTGTCCCACCCACAGGACTGGATTGGACAGGACAGGAGTGGACTGCAGACTGGAGTTTCCATTCCATCCCCAGCTGCTGACCCAAACCTGACCCACCTGCCCCTGTTTAAGAACCGACGGCAGCTGGCAAAGGCTGAAACTTGTATTAGATCCCAGTAACGGAACAGAATCTTTGTGGGTGAAACTTTTGAACAAGAGATCTGGAGGATTAGTGGTAGGAGTGTGTTACAGGCCACCAAACTCAGATATTCAGAAAGATGCTGCATTATACAGTGTAATCAGGACTGCATGTAGCAAGGATGTGGCTGTTATATTGGGGGATTTCAATTTCACAAACATAGACTGGGAAAGCCCAGTCGGAACTACAGAAGCAGAAATAGAAATGGTTGAGATGGTAAATGACTGCTTTCTAACTCAATAAAAAGCAATAAAAAAGGCAAACACAATGTTAGGGTATATTGTCAAAAGTGTAGCAGTGAGAACAAGGGCAGTGATGTTCAGACTGTACAATGCACTAGTTAGAGCTCATCTGGATACTGTGGACAGTTCTGGGCTCCACACTTCAAGAAAGATATCGCTGCTCTAGAGGCAGTTCAGAGGAGAGCAACCAGACTTATTCCAGGTCTGAAGGGAATGTCCTACTGAGAGACTGAGGAACTGAACCTTTTCACCCTGGAACAGAGGAGACTACGTGGGGACTTGATCCAAGTCTTCAAAATCATGAAAGGCATCGACCACATCAAACCAGAGGAGCTTTTCCAGATCAGCAGGGACACACGCACCCGGGGAAACAAATGGAAATTGGGCTTCAAGGCATTCAAAACGGAAAACAGGAGACACTTCTTTACACAGAGAGGCGTCACAATCTGGAACAAACTCCCCAGTGATGTGGTAGAAGCTGAAAGTTTGGGAACAATCAAAAATAGACTGGATAGGATCCTTGGATCACTTAGATATTAATGGACACCAAACGAGCACGATGGGTCGAATGGCCTCCTCTCATTTGTAAACTTTCTTATGTTCTTATGTTCTAAATCAGGCAGTCATACCGCCCCCCACGCCCCTCCAGACACAGATGCCCTCCTGAACCCGCTCCGGTACCGATTCTTGCGGGCCCATCCGTCTCAGTCGGGGTGCTGCGTGTGGAGCGCACTGCGTGGAGATAAGGAGCCCATACATCTTCCACAATCTGCCCAGGCTGCTCTTTTCACAATAGTGCTTACTGAAGCTCGACTGTGGCAGCGCTATTGTAATTGGAACCAAGAACGTTTAAGGAGAGAGAGATTACTGTAAATTGACAAAAAAAAACAACAGAGAAACAGAAATTAAAAGCACGGAGATAAAGGAGGGAGTAGCTGGTAAGCGAAGAAGACAAAGAAAAAACAACCAAACAGAAAATGACGAAGCAGAAGAACAGAGAGGCCCATCTGCTTGGGCTCAGACTGGTCCTGCCGCTGCTGTTCCCATCCTGGCCTCTAGGAGGCGTTCAGTGTCATCGCTGTACGCCCCACCCCCTGGTCCCTGTGGATATATAGCGTCCTTCCACTCTGCGGGGCCGGGGAAGCAGAGAGCAAATTAAATAGTTTCTGTGTCCTGCTCCCCCGAGGGTCATACAGTGTGGTGGTGGCGGGGGGGGTCTCATTGATTGAAACACAAGGCGAGGGAATGGCAGCAGACACACCGGCCCAGACACATGCGTGGCTTGGTTTCCATAACAACACATACCATAATATCTTCCAGGCCAAGGATATGCGTGTAGTTGTAAGGAATCTCCAGACGATACAGTGGCAGACACAGCTCAGAGACCCAGTGATAAGCCAGGGAGAGAGAGAGAGAGAGACAGAGGTGTGTGTGTGTGTTTCAACAGCATCTAATTCATAAAGTGGAGAATTTATACTTATTGCCAGCAGCTAGTCTGTGGCGCAGGTTAAGAGAGGGACAGAGATGAGAGAGAGAGAGAGAGAGAGAGATAGAGGCGGAGTGATGGACGGAGAGAGTGAGAGAGAAGGAGCAGGGTGAGACCCCACCACACGGCGCACTGTCCCCGTTCACAATACCGTGTAGTGGCCTCCTCCTCGGGGGGGATGTGGACACAGCGGGGGTCTGCGATTGACCCTGTTATCAGCTCCGCTCATCAAGCGATAATGAAGAGTGACTGTTTCAGAGCCTGACACCCCTCCTCTCCACAAACCTCCCCACACACCCACTCACTCCCCTAACACACCCACAAACCACACACACACACACACAAACACACACACACACACACACACACACTACTCACTGCATTATTCATTAACTGCCTAACTCACAGGAAAAACATTTCTGTTCCCCACAAAAAATATCACAGATAATTCCAAACTCCCTTAATCCCTTCATTAGAATAGTTTTCTCTCTCTTCCGTTCGTTCTTTCTCCTGACTGCTTGTAACATAATTTCAGTCTAATTAAAACTGACAAATTAGTATTTATCTCATCAGTCTGTGTGTGCTTGTGTGCACGTGTGTGAGAGCGTGTGAATGTGTCAGTGTGTTGTGTGTCCGTCCAACATTTACACATCATCCCTCATTTTCTCTCTCTGCGTTTCTCTTTTTTTAGATCTTGGTTTTAATTTGCTGCACGATCTGCAAATATAATTAATACTGATGTGGAGCTGAGGAGTGGAGCGCTTGGGCTGGGGGGACCGGGTGGTGTGCGGTCGGACTGGGGGGGGTGGGGGGGGTGGGGGGGGTGGGGGGGGCGGGGGGGGCGGGGGGTGCGGTCGGGCTCGACGCCTCTCTTTGTTTCCAAAAAAGCCCTCGGCCAGAGAGAAGGTTCCTGGAAATGTGCTGATAAAATGAAAAATCTGAAAATTTCCCACTGAGACAGGAGTGTTTTACACAGAATATTATATATAAACAGAAACTGGGCAAGCTGCCTGATCACTGCGCCCTGGATTTATTAGGCATGTGAAACCTATGGGGAGGAGGGGAGAGATGGAGAGAGCTGGGCAGAGGAGAGGAGGAGAGAGGAGGAGAGGGGAGGAGAGGGGAGGGCAGAGGAGGAGAGAGAGGAGGAGAGGAGAGGGGAGGAGAGAGAGAAGGAGAGGAGAGGATTATTTTTATTTGTTTCTTAGCAGATTCCCTAATCCAGGGCAATGTACAGTTTACGCAAGAAGCGTTTTAAAGCACTCCAAAAGTGCAGTAATACAAACAATACAAAATACAATAAGCACCCATTCCAGTACAGTGACCTCACAAGTGCAGACATGACACAGTTGAGTCTCAGGCAAGAGCTAAAGGGCGGGGTGGGAGGGGGGACATTGGAGAGAAACAAGAGCAGTGCTAACGGTACATAAGTATGTAGCAGCATAAGGAGGCACCGTGAAATAAAGTGCGTAACAGAAAGAGTGCTGAGCGGCTCAGGAGATTCCTTCAGTGCCTGTAGGAATGTGTAAACTGACCTCAATGCAGGAGCTCAGAGTGGGGAGACAGCTGACCGAGGTGAGAGATCATTAGCACTAATGTAGCAGAGCCTCCTGACCTTTGACCCCCCACAAGCCTGTTAGCTGCAAAGGGGGAGGTCTTTAAATAAGCTGGGGTCCCGGGGGTCAAAGGTTGCCACTGAGCATCGTGGGCAGTGACACTGGAGACGAGTGGGGAGGTGCTGTGGTGCCCTGCCCAGAGAGATGCTGTATGCCGGCCCTTCCCATTCAGCAAAACGCCACTTACAATTTTCCACGAGGGTCCGTGTGGGTCTGTGTTCAGCAGCTGTACAGTAGCAGTGTGTTCAGTAGCAATATCAGCACTGTATTTAGCGCTCTTCTCTTTCTGTCTCCCACTCTTTCTCTCTCTCCCTCTCTTTCTGCATCTCTCTCTTGCTCTCTCCCCCTGCCTCTCTCTCTTTTCTTCCTCTCTCTCTCTCTCTCTCTCTCTCTCTCTCTCTCTCAGTGTTTCTCTGCAGGTGAATCCTGGCTCAGCTTCAGAACCAGCCCCCCCACCACCTCCACCCCACCCCCTCCCCCATCCTCCCAACTCTCCATCGCTCGCTGTCTCCAAGCAGGTTACTATGGAAACCGGGTTAGAGTTGAGGAAACAGTAAAATTAAACGGCAGCTCAGTCAGAGCTGCGCAACAATGTATCCAGGAACACAGTGTCCCTCACCAGGGACCAGAGGACACACTGCCCCGCCCCATACCCGCCTGCTCCCCCCCACACCTTCTTACTCTTTCTACCATGTTGGCAGGGAAGGGTGTGCTCATGGTGCTCAGTGTATTAAGGGTGTTCAGTGTGCTCAGTGTGCTCAGTGTGCTCAGGGTGCTCAGCGTGCTCAAGGTGCTCAGTGTGCTCAGTGTGTTCAAGGTATTCAGTGTGTTCAGGGTACTCAGGGTGCCCAGTGTGTTCAATGTGCTCAGTGTGGTCAGTGTACTTAGTGTGTTCAGTGTACTCAGTGTGCTCTGTGTGCTGAGTGTTAAGGGTTCTCAGTGTGCTCAGTGTGTTCAGGGTACTCAGGGTGTTCAGTGTGTTCAATGTGCTCAGTGTGCTCATTGTGCTCAGTGTAATTAGGGTTCTCAGTGTGCTCAATGTGCTCATGGTGCTCAATGTGCTCTGGGTGATCAGTGTAATCAGGGTGCTCAGTGTGCTCATTGTACTCAGTGTTCTCAGTGTTCTCAGTGTTCTAAGTGTGCTCAGGATGCTCAGGGTGTTCAGAGTACTCAGTGTGCCCAGTGTGTTCAAGGTACTCAGTGTGCTCAGTGTGTTCAGGGTGCTCAGTGTGTTCAAGGTACTCAGTGTGCTCAGTGTACTTAGGGTGCTCAGTGTAATCAGGGTTCTCATTGTCCTCAGAATGCTCATGGTGCTCAGTGTACTCAGGGTGCTTAGTGTGCTCTGGGTGCTCAGGGTGTTAAGGGTTCTTAGTGTGCTCAGCGTGCCCAAGGTCCTCAGTGTGTTCAATGTGCTCAGGGTGTTCAGGGTGCTCAGTGTGTTCAGGGTGCTCAGTGTGTTCAGTGTCGTCTCATAGGCACAGCTACACACATAACCGTCTCCTCGCAGCCGGGCTATTACAGCAGGCTAATAAGGTGCCGTGTCTTCTTACAGAGAGAGAGAGGGATGGAGAGAGAGACGCTGGAGATTACAGGGCCGCAGCAGCGCGCCAGTGTGAGAGCCGTGTCAGCGCGCCGCTCCTGTAACGATCCGCCTGTCTCCGGTGCGCCGCGGTGGGGGGGGCATCAGGGCCGTTACCAGCACCGGAGCGGCGGTGCAACGAGCTCTCCAATTACCGGCCGCCCATCTCTGTTTGTTGACTTGTGCAGAGGTTAATTGTCCGCCAGAGAAATCGCGGCTCGTCTCGCAGAGCTCGGCGGATCTTTTGGTGACAGTCTGTGCAGGGTGTGTGTGTGAGTGTGAGCGTGTGTGTGCTGTTGGGCCTTCTCAGCCCTCTCTCTGCTTCTCCTCCCTCTCTCCCTCTCTCCCTCTCTCTCTGTCCCTCAGCACTCTGTCTCCAGGCGGCCGCCCCTCTCTTTCTCTGATCTCCCAGCCCTGTGAAGCAGCCAGCTCTCTCTCCCCACAGCCGCCCCTGTTTCAAGTCCACTGCGTTCCATTACAGACTTAATTAAATCTGTTTGATTAAAGTTGTGTTAGTTTGGTGTAATCAAATGAAATAAAATTGAATGAAAAAAAGTTAATCAAATTACACGAGAATAGTATGAACAAATAACACGGAGCGAGCGAGGTAACAAAATTGAGATTTAACTCTTTGATAATTGTTTCCGAGCCCTTCCCCTCTCTGCACCCCCAATGGATGTCAGCTCACACACACACACACACACACACACACGCTCCGCTTTGATGCCACTTGACTACAGACACCAGAAACTCACATTGCACACATTCAAACTAAAGGAAATGAATCAGTATTAAAGGTGTATTAATTAATTAATTGAAACGAGGGGCCCGGGCAGGTAGGCGCACTGTGTCTCCGCTCCTCCTCGCCTGCCTCTCCCACAATCCTGTGCACGGCAATCACAGGTGATCAGCTGTAGCTAATTGGCCATGCATCTCTGGTTATTATCAGGCATGCTCCGCTGGGGAATACTCCCGGCTAATTAAAAAATGAAAGCAATTAGTGCAGGGTCCCGTCCCACTGCTCGTTACCGCAGCGCTAATAAAAGGGTAATGAATGATGAGCCGGAGAAATCGCTGTGTTTTGGGGAATTGATGTTTTTCTGTTTTTGTTTTTTTTCTCAGGGTCTCAGAGCCCGAGCTACCAGCCCGGATTCTTTAATTTTTCATAATCTTGAAAAAAACAAAAAACAGATCTCTCTCTCTCTCTCTCTCTCTCTCTCTCTCTCTCTCTCTCTCTCTCTCTCTCTCTCTCTCTGCTTCAGCAAAAAGCAAACTAGTCCACTAAGTCTCAGAACTGCGAGTGAATTTCCCACAATTCCCCCTGCTGACAGAGTGAGCTGCCTCCCTTACACCCCTCTCTCCATACCCTCCATTCACTGATCGGTCTTTCCCTCCTTCTCTCTCCCTCTCTCCCTCTGTTTCATTAGACTGGGGTCAGCCTCCCAGTCTCACCCCCCTGTGCGGATGCCCCATCTGCCCGTGTTGCGCTCCCTCGCTGCTATCTTATGCTGCAGCTGATTTCCTCTTCTGTCTTCCGAAGCCGGCCGTGTTTACTGGGCTCCCGGGAGCCCGTATCACTTTACTGGCCACCTTGTAAACTTTCACAGGCGTTCTTTCTGCTCCAGTTTCCCCGCCCACCCCCTGCCTCCCTGCTCTGCTGTGGGCCCAGGCTGTCTCCTCCACGTCTCCCATCCCGGCCCGGTGCATCCCACATGGCAAAGCAAACCTGCGCCCCTGGGAGAAGCTGATCTTTCCTGAGCCGGCGCTCTCCTCCGCAGCACTGCCATGTCCCCGGGCCGTCTGCGCCTCCCTCTCCCCCGCGCGCGGCCAATTTAGAGCTGACTGATTGAGTCTCACGGCATCATGTAATGGGCGGCACGAGGGGGGCGTTGCCGGGGTTAATCTCCACGTGACGGCCGGGCCCGCGGGAGATTCTCGCCGATGGGTTACGGCCACACCGCACCGAGGGCCAGGTCACTCATTATGTCCTTCAAGAGGTGCGGCCCTCCTGCACTCCAAAATACAGCCTCTCTAACTCTCCACTAATACTGTCAAGCAAAATAACCCTTTTGATGTAACGCAATGTAAAGCTGCAGTCAGCGGCCTGTCAGCATCGCCCCCGCTGATGGGCCATGTGGCTGTTGTGCTCGTTCTCCGGTAAAATACGAGCCGCGTTATTGTTCCGGGCGGGAGCGCTGCCGTGCCGCCGCCGCTGTGGCGAGAGTGGTGAGGGAGCCTGACGCTGATCTGAGGCATGCCAAACTACATCAGCTAACCTTTAACAGAACAGGGCTCCTCTCGATCCCTCATCTCCCCCGGCAGTGCGGTGACAGCGCCGCGAACACGGGCCTCCTCGGGGCAGGAGGAACTGAACGGCCCGGGACAACCTGAGAAAGCATTCCTCCGGCTCTTTCCGGCTCTTTCCGGCTCTTTCTGTCTCTTTCTCTTTAAAATAGACCCGGGCAAAATAGATATTATGCAAATGGCGTGATTACTTACTTAATTAAGCGCTCTCCCGGTGCTGGAGAAGCCACTGCCGTGCCGCGCCGGATTGCTGCGCGGTTTAACCTCCTGACTGGTTTGATATTAAAAGGATTTTTCACTCCCTTCGTATATTCATCTATAAATTAAACAATCAACAGGGACACAAACACGTTCTTGAGAAAAGGCCGAGGGTTTTCTCTATTAATATGTTTCCAGCTGTGGGACTGTGGATACTTCTGCTGCTGCCACTGAGAATAAAACTAATTATAATGTGTGGGAGGAGTTAGAGATTGAAGGAACTTTAGGATAATAATAATAATAATAATAATAATAATTGTTATATTTTCCGTTCCGTTCCACAGGACCGTACCAGAGCACGACAATAATAATGAGTCCGAGAAGCACCGAACAGCCTCTCTCCCCTCTCCCTCTCTCTCTCCTTCGCTCGGCCTTTCCCTCCTTCCCTCTCTCCCTCTCCCTCGGCTTCATTAGACTGGTGTTGTTGTGGAGGGTCGGTAATGGTCTGGCTCAGCGCTGGTGAACTCCATTACGCTGTGAAAACATAATGAAGCCATTAACAACACAGGAGTCACTTTCAGCTTGACACGCTGAGTGCTTTTAATAGCCAAACACTGGGAAAACACACCGATTTCAGACAACACTGCCAGGGCTTGGAAACGCAACACTACGACACAAGCAGCCGATCTGTGTGTGTGTGTCTGTCAGCGCCTCGGCACTTGTTTACCTGGACTGTCTCTCATGACAGCCGGCCTCCACATGTGTGTGTGTGAGTGATAACAGATAATAGCACATTTGGAATAAAGATTTTTGTTAAATTATGATTCTGTCACTGAAAGGTTATTACTGTCTCTCTCCCTCTCTCTCTCTCTCTCTCTCTCTCTCTCTCTACAGTCTCCCATCTCTCTTGCCATCCCTCTCTCCTCCTTCCCTGCAGGTCTGCCCTTCTCTCTGTATCACTCCCTCCCTCTCTCCCCGTATTTGGTTTCCAGCGCACTGTAATCTCGAGCCTCTTTCCCAGGCCCGCTGCTGTGGCGGCCTTTGCTGGAGGAGTGTTTTCTGTGAAAGAGAGAGGGAGAGAGAGAGAGAGAGGAATTCATCACATTGATCTATGCTCCTTTTTCTCCTTCCTTTTTTGCTCCAGAACTTATGTAAACAATTAACCACCTAATTATAATTGCGCATAGTAATTCTGGCTCCATTAACAGAGTGACAGAGTGTGGATGGATATTGATATAAATGATGCCGAAAGTGGGCTGCATGTTCCATTCAGATTTTAATAAAAAAGAGAGAAAGAAAGAAAGGAAAGAGCGAGAGAGAGAGTGAATAGAAGGTTTGATCCAGTCTTCTAAAGCAGCTCCTGTGAGGCAATTCATTTCCCTTTGGAGAAAACATAAAACACCTGATTATTAAAAAGCATCTGGTACCTGACTGGCTCCGCCCTCCTGTGTGCGTGTGTGAGTGTGTGTGCGTGTGCGCGTGCATGTGCGTGTGCATGTGCATGTGCGTGTGTGTGTGTGTGTGTGTGTGTGTGTGAGTGTGTGTGCGTGTGCGTGTGCGTGTGCGTGTGCGAGTGTGTGTGTCATTACGTGTGCTGGTTGCTGTGCTCCCTGACTGGCTGGGCAAGGAGTCTCCAGTCCAGACTGGCAGGGTGGGCAGCAGGCAGACAGTACAGTGTGCTAGCGCTCCCCTGTCCCTCTCTCTCTCTCTCTCCCTCCATCCCTCCATCCCTCCATCCCGAGACACCTGTCTGCCAGGGAGTTGCTCGGTCCAGGGGGCTAATTTCTCATTGTCATAAAAATCTCTTGGTGATGTATCTGCCCTGCAATTGACAGGATATAAATGTTAATGGAGAAAGCAGGGCGCCCCAGCCTCTGCGCCGCAGAGCTGCCAGTTATTGCTTTTGAAAGGGCGCCCCAAATCACTTTAATCACCAGGGACGGGGCTCTGCAGGGTCTGGGATAATGGGAAACAGAGCACTGTGTCTCACTTCATTGGTAGAAAGTGGTGGGTTACTACTAGCCAATTAAATATCCAATTAATACCCAATTAATACCTTTACAGTTAATATTAATATTAAAGCAAAGGATGTCTCTGTTTCTGCTTTACCCCACTGTCCCTCCCCTGGGGAGAGACACCTTCGGAAACTGTCCAATTGCTGTCCGTCCACCTCCGCAGTCCGGTTGCTCCTGCTGGACCGATCCCTCCCTCCCGGCGCAGGGCAGTTCTCGGGCGGCCGCGACTCCGACAGGGCTCGGCGGTGAGGCCCAGCTGCTGAGCCGCCGGGGCTGCCATGTCGCTGACAGCCTGCCACCCCGCGCCGTATCCGTCCTGACAGCTGCGCCGGCTGAAAGGGCGTTCTGTCTCCTGGTGGCAGCGCCTGTTACAGAGGAAGGGAAAGTGAGCCATCTGAAGAAAAAAAGAAAAGGTATGAAAGAAAGACTGGCGGCCTGGAGGAAGGGATGAATTATTACTGAGGAGGCCGAGAGAGCGGGGGAAAAAGACAGGGCATTTGAAGGAGACGTGCCGTTTAACCCTCAGTGTGCTGTGCTGAACCAAACCCTACCCAACTCCTGTTTCATGCCCCGGCACCGACTCTGCAGACAAGTGCGCTAGATAGAGACACATTCGCCATTAAACACCAGCCCTGTCTCAGTCGTCTGCATTGTATTTATATATTTATTTATTTATTATTAAAGATTATCACTGTAATAACTGTATTAAAATGCTCCCCTCTGACTGAGAATCAGGCTTAGTGATTTCATTACCAGCCGAGCTCATTCACTGCCGTTTTACATTTTATTACAGAAAGACTGAGAGCCTCCCTCCCCACGCACTACCTCTCTCCCTCTCTCTCCTTCTCTCTCTCTCCCCACTCTCTCTCTCTCCCTCTCTCTTCCCTAACTGTAATTC